>NC_057804.1:88020956-88033062 GCF_018294505.1 Triticum aestivum
CGCGGGGCGGGCGCGGCCCCGCGGCGGGAGAAGCCGGGCGGCAGTGCTCGGCGGTCGGGCCGCGAGCGGGGGGGCGGCGGCGGCGCCATGTGGCATCCGCGGGTTGGACGTCGGGCGGCGCGGGGGGAGGTTTTTAGGGTTAGGGGTGGATTTCATCCGCGAATTTGGACGGGGAGGGCATATTTATAGATTCTGGGAGCTAGGAGAGTCCAAATGAGGAGCTGTTTTCGCCCACACGATCGTGATCGAATGACCGAGAGCATGGAGGTGAGTTTGCTGGATTTTGGGCCACTTTGGAGAGGTGTTGGGCTGCACACAAAAGAGGCTTTTACGGTTCCCCGCTTAACCGTTGGAGTATCAAACGGACTCCAAATGGCACGAAACTTGACAGGCGGTCTACCGGTGCTATACCAAGGCCGCTTGAAAAACCTCGGTCCATTCCGAGAATGTTTAACACCCGCACACAAAAAGGGGCAAAAGGAGGACGCCGGGGGACATAGGAGTGCCGGATTGCAAAACGTACAACGGGGAAAATGCTCGGATGCATGAGACGAACACGTATGCAAAATGAGATGCACATGAAGACATGGAAAAATGCAACACGCAAGAAAATGACATGGCAACACCGACGAATAACTGGCAGACACCTGGCGCATCGGATCCGGGGCGTTACATGACCATAGTTTGAGGAGTTCATGTATTCACTATGTGCTAATGCTTTGTTCCGGTTCTCTATTAAAAGGAGGTATTAATATCCCTTAGTTTCCAAAAGGACCCCGCTTCCACGGGAGGGTAGGACAAAGATGTGATGCAAGTTCTTTTCCATAAGCACGTATGACTATTTACGGAATACATGCCTACATTACATTGATGAACTGGAGCTAGTTCTATGTCACCCTATGTTGTAACATTTACATGGCGAACCACATCCGGCATAATTATCCATCGCTAATCCGGTGCCTACGAGTTTTCCATATACTGGTTCTCGCTTATTTACTTTTCCGTTGCTACTGTTATAATCACTACAAAATACCAAAAACATTACTTTTACTGTCTTTACTTTTGTTACCATTACCACCACCATCATATTACTTTGCTACTAAACACTTTGCTGCAGATACTAAGTTTCCAGGTGTGGTTGAATTGACAACTTAGCTGCTAATACTTGAGAATATTCTTTGGCTCCCCTTGTGTCGAATCAACAAATTGGGGTTGAATACTCTACCCTCGAAAACTGTTGCGATCCCCTATACTTGTGGGTTATCACCCCCCACATCATATTATTCATACTACGTTGATTGAAAAAAAGATTAATCACCCAAAACAAGATCTTCCCGTTTTTTGTTCCTACAATGTTGTGCCATGCACGTATCTACTAGTAGTTGTATAGTGGTAGTACTAGTAATATTGTATTAGGAGTAAAAACTTGGTAGTACTAGTAGGAGTAGTACTAGTACGGAATGCTCCTACTTTATCAGCGAGCCCCGTCTGACACAAAATTTCTTGTCTTCCGTGCTACAACTAGATCTTCCCCTTGTTTCTGTTTTCCAACTCGGCGGCGGGCGGGGTGTCGGTTTGCTCAACGGCGGTCCCACATGAAAGTGAAAATGCTAGGCAGGCAACACGCCTTCCCTAAGCTATGTGTCATGCCGGACGGGTCGTGTTGTACTCCCGATTCCCGGGTGTGTGGGTGTGCGACACGAATGCGGCAAGCCTTTTCCTTTTACTAGCAATGTGCCCGTGCGTTGCAACGGATCCAAAGTAGTAGAATAGTAGTATTTGTTCACAAACTTGGAAGAAATCACTATTGTTTTGATATACTCCTAATATATTACTCCCTCCATACCTAAATATTTGTCTTTTTTGAGATTTCAAATGGACTATCACATACGGATTATATAGACATATTCTAGTGTTTCTAGCAAGATGCCCGCGCGTTGCACGAAGTTGATGGAAAAGGTAAGCACAACTTATAAATTGACGGATGGAGTACTAGTTACAGTGATGCATATAATGAAGCACAGGGATCGCACATGTCGGTATTGACTGGAACGAGAATGTAACAGCACAATAAGAATTAAGGCCACGATGATGCGATCGCAGTGGTGGTTACCAAAGGCAAGAAGAAAGATGGATCCACTAACGTACGACCTCCTCCTCCTCAACTTAGTGCGCCGGGCCACCGGCCGGCGGCTAAGGAGCGGTGGCTTTTGTGGCGAGGTCGAGGTGCTTCTCAACAAAGGCATCCAAGGCTTCCAATCGGTTGAGGAAGGCCAACGTCGTAGCGTCCTCACTGGCCTTGTAGATACCTATGTACATGATTTTCTCGTACGCGTGGATGTCTAGGTTGACGAATTCTTGCAGGGCGAGGCGCCTCGCGGCGAGCGCGACCTCCAGGTGGACATTCTTCGTGGCGTCGGCGGACAGTCGCAGGGCCACAAGTGCTTGAAAGAGGTTCCGACCATGGAGGCCGATTAGGGTGGCAGGCAATGAGGAGCCCGAGCGCGCGGGCTGGAGGAGTACGGCGATGTCGTCCGCGAGCTTCTTGAGGACGGTGCACTTGTTGCTGGTGGCAACGATCATCTGGTCGAACTAAGGGTCGTAGTTGGCGTCGACGGCGGCCATCCACCAGCCGGTCTCCAACACCGGATGGAGACGATCCTCGGCGCCATGCCGCATACCAGCGTCGTGGACCATCTGGCGCAGCCGCTGGCCGGTCACGCGCATCGCCGCCATGTGTCTGGAGTGAGCTCTTTTGCACTTAGCGTAGGTGCTTAGGCAAATGCTTAGGTGCGTACGATGTGGTAGATGCATTGGAATGGAGGGGCGCCTTTATATGAGGGCAATGAGGGCAAACTGCGTTGCATTCACATTGTGCAGCCTCTTTTCCCGGACCTCCTCCCATTACTTCCCTCATGCATTAATTGAAGGAGGATGCGTTGGCCGTTCAACATATCGGGAACCGCTACTCCCTCCCTCGTCTGTATTAAAGCTGTATCGGGAACTGCGCCGCCCGCTGTCAAATCGAATACTCCCTCCGTCTAGGTGAGTATTAAGTCATCTTATGAAAACCAAATACTTGTAAACACATAGGCGTGGTGCATTAACTCTCATGTTGTTTCTTATTTTTTTTACATAAATAGAGGAATCAACCAAGAAGAGATGTGGGGCTTGTATGCTTTTAATGACTTGAGACTATCAAACATGACATGCAGTGGTCAGTTCGTTGCACAAGAACAAATACGACCCACGTCAGCACACACGCATCTTATAACATCACATCCAATGGCTATAAAAGATGAATGAGACCAAATTATATCTCATCTAGATGAGTTCTAGCAAAACTGTATTAATAATACTTAGTACTCCTGCGCCATGTATCATATATTAGGCTGGTTGTAATGGGGAGTATCATATACTAGTATCATGCATATGATACTAGTGTATGATACTATATCCGTAATGCATGGTATCATATGTTGGTATCATATAGGACTATATTTATTGCCATGCATGACACAAAGTAGTATATGATACTCAAGCTCCTCTTTCCTCATTTAATTCAATGACACCTCATCAAAATTGCTTAGTTGGCATGCATGATACTACCTATGATACTCCCATTACGACCAGCCTTAGTATCATGTAGTACTTTATTTATTGCCATGTACATGACACATAGTTCACGAGCGCTCTCTATATGTACCACCTTTTTTTTAATTTCAAGTTTTGCTCCATGGCACAATCCATGGATACTACTACTGTACAAAAGTGGAGTATATACATTTTTTAAAAGGCTAGAGGGCGGGGCAGTCTAGCTCGATCGATTTCACGAGAGGCGAGGGCCTTTGTGATTTGACGGCTCATTAATGCTGTCAAATCGAATAGTAGTGCGCCGCCCTCTGCACGCCCGGCGCCTCCATTAAATCCCTCCATTAAACCCGCATGAAACCCGAGAATCCTACTCCGGACACACGTCCGTTCATGAGCGGGCCGGAATTAAACGCAACACCAGCTGTGCTCCTCCCGTCCGCCCTCAGTTTAAACGAGGCCAGATGCCGGCCAAGCTCCTACCGTCCACCCTCTATTTACAGGAGGACAGACAGACAGTGGGAAAGAATCACACCCCTCCGTCGCTCCCCCATCTCCTCCTTCACCATTTTCTCCGACATATTGCCCAGCTGGGTGGCCCGCCGAGCCCTCCGGATACGGGCGAGGCCGCTCGGTGCTTCACCAACCTCGCTTGGCCCGACGGAGCCAGTTGCCGCCCCAAGCAGGCGCATGGTTCAGCAACTCGCCGCTCCAGTTCAGCTCGATGAGGAGTGGCGAGTTGCTCCACGCCGGCAAGGCGGCAAGCATGCCGGTACGGGCGCCATCGCTGCCGCGTCGTACCGCACCACCAGTGTCTGTGGGCGCGCCTCCCGTGCCTGCGGCAGCGCCATGCAGGCAGAGACAGAAGCCGGGGGCATGGAGAGCGACGAGTTGGTGGCCAGCTTCTCCATGTCTGCCGCCATCACCGAGGAGAAGTAGAACACGGGAGGCCGCCGCCACTTGGGACCCATGAAGGCCACCGCCGAGGCGGGGACCGCGGATTCAGGTGGTTTCTTTGCTGCTTCGTCTCTTCTGAGGACCTTTGTCGACCCCGCAAGTGTCTGACGGACATGAGGAAGACAAAGGGATCCGCGGGCGGCCATTTAGAACTAAAATAAGTCTAGATATATCCATTTCTAGGACAAGTATTTCTTGATGGAGGGAGTATTAATTATACAAGAGAGCCGGATTGGCACCTCTTAGTTCATGTAAATGTAATAAAATCCATCATGTTTATATGAAGATCCGGCTTTTTTATACGAAATCCTTCATGCTTATATGAAATCAGTCCGTGTTTGCACGAATTTCATCTGGTTGGTTAGAGTTGTAAAAATGTATGCCGCTGGCGTTTGATGTCGTCCTCTGTGGAAGGAAGCGGGAGGAAATTTGCCGGCTGCCGTTGGAGATGCTCTTTATGCTGGAAATAATAGAGTGACATGCAATCCATTTGAGTTAATTGCATGTATGATTGTCCCTCTATAAAAAGTTAATTGCATGTACAGTGTACACGTGACTTGCAGGGTGGCTACAGCTTCGTACAGAAAGTTAAAAAGAAACAAGTCCATCCTTAATATTCTAAGTACTCTGTGGGTTCCACTATCAGTACAGTAGCGAAAGAAGTATATATTAAATAAGTAGAGTAATATATAATATAAAAATCTAAAGTTAAAAGACAGAATTCAAACTCATGTCATCGCGTTGCGAGCATCCGGCGCTAACCAGCCCAGCACATTTTTGTTGTAGACCATGCTGGAGATATATCTCCATGTCCACTCTTATATATACTCCATTCGTTCCTAAATATTTCTCTTTTTCAGATTTCAAATGGACTACCACATACGGATGTGTATGTAGACATATTTTAGAGTGTAGATTCACTCATTTTGCTACGTATGTCTTTTCAGGAAGGGGTCAGATTTGTCCTTGATTTATTTATGAGGTATCCAGATGGCACTGCACCGCCAAGAAAAGAGGGTAACATCAAAATTATGGACTACTTTTTTGAGTATGTTGGTAAGGTCCGGTCATAGTCACATGTTGAAATCTCTAAAAAGACAAATACTCCCTCCGTCCGGAAATACTTGTCATCAAAATGGATAAAAGGAAATGTATCTAGAAATATTTTAGTTTTAGATACATCTATTTTTATCCATTTTGATGGCAAGTATTTTTGGACGGAGGGAGTAGAAAATAGAGTTGGTGATGATGGTGTGCGTGCCATCCTGCAATATAGGTCATTGGATTTATATCTAACGGATAGGAAAGAAACTATGGCAATTTTGCAAAAATATACCCACACGTCTCTCCACGTTTGCAAATAAGCCCTTCCCTCATTCAGCCTTTTCTCTCACAAGATAAACTACTCATACAAATGCATCTTGATGTTCCGTGCAACGCACGGGCAGCTAGCTAATTTCTTTAAAAATAGTTGCTGCGATAATTGGGTTGAAGTGATATATTTTATGTCTGCCCCGAATGATTTCAGATTCACTAGTAGTAACAAAGAAAAGGTTTCCTTGTTAATTAACAGAAAACAGGGTGAAAACTATCACATGAGGCCGGTAAAAACAAGGCACATTGGGTTCAGCGTCATCATCACTACAGCTGTGCGCGCGCGAGAAGTCTACATATCGAGGGGGCTACCGAGTGAGGCACCGAGACACAATGTTTGAGAGAGAAATCAATTGACAGATTATGATTAGACCGAGTTGTCACCCTTCTGATGTCATTGTTGGGGGGAGGGAGAGAAAGATGTATCGAGACTGTGCGCGGTAGGCACAGAGGCACAACTAGCAAGTGTGTGTGTGTGTGTGTGTTTGAAAGAGGAGTAGATAGATTATTATCAAGATCGATGTGCCACCCTACTCCTTCGGCGCTGGGTAGTGTGTGTGTATGTTTGAGAGAGAATCCAGTTGATAGATTAGTATCAAGATCGAGGTGTCACCCTACTCCTTCGGTGACGGGTAGTGTGTGTGTGTATGTTTGAGAGAGAAGCCAGTCGATAGATTAGTATCAAGATCGAGGTGTCACCCTACTCCTTCGGTGTTGGGAAGTGTGGGTGTGTGTGTGGGGGGGGCAGTGACACTCACATATCTCTACTCTTATAAAAACAAAGTTGGTGATGATGGTGTTCCTACCATCCTGCAATATAGGCCATCCGATTTATATCCGACGGACAGGAAGGAAAATATGGCAATTTTGCAAAAAGATACCCACACCCCTCTTCGCATTTGCAAATGAGGCATTCCCTCATTTATCCTTTTCTCCCATAAGATAAACTTCTCATACAAATGCATCTTGATGTTCCGTGCAATGCATGGGCATCTTGCTAGTAGGGAGAAGGAGTTTGTGTGACACATATCTAGCTATATTAAGGGATAGGTAGATAGCATATGTGTGAGAGACATTATTATACTTTGAGACATTAGTGGCTGCGGGTGGGCGGAACTAAAGGGGTGGGCGTGTTAGACATAGAGAGCGTGTGTGTTTTTGTGTGAGAGACTTGTAGGACGAGGTAGAAAGACGAATTTAACCCTGATGGAGGGAGAGAAATACACGAAGTGCGCGTGTGTGATTCCGATTCCCACATGGAAATGAGATATGTATGCGTGTGAGAGAGATTGCACAATTCATTCACGTATCACTATCTAGCGATCGTGGACGAGCATCGCTTGAACATAAGTCAATATCTACTTCGTATCGTGGCCAAAGGTACAATATCGATTCAACGCTGTAAAGATTGGACACTCACATATTACATTTTTTCTATTTAAATAAACCTTTTCAGTTGTGCATGCCAAAGTTACAGTGATGTTTCTTCAAACAACCAATGTAGATATCTTGCACATGCACCATTGTTGCTCTTGCATTCAAATTCATTTGTCTTGGATGATTTAAGTTTCTATTTTGAAGTAATATATGTAATACTCATATATGAATTCAACGGGTACACAATTTATGAAATGGAGGCTATGTAATCATATGAGGTAACACTTTTAAGTAGCTAACTACAATATCCATTTCTTTTTGTGCGCCTCTACACTAACACGGCAATGCATTATGTTTAAAGTAAATAACCAATGGCACTAAATTATCTATTTACACGAGAAATACATAGGCTGAGCGTTTGATCCCTTTTTTTGAGAAGGCGCCACTACACCCATACGATTGGCCGCGCCCGTGTGAACGTCCAAGTTATCATCGCATCATCTCGAGTTATTGTCTTTTTTTCTGGGGTGGACTTCACACCAGTTATTAACTGCTGACGCGTGCCCCGTATACACACTCTAGCATGACCTTCCCGCTAGCACGGTCCCAAATTAGTTTAAACTAGATACGAACGATCCCACGAGCGGCAAAATCTCCCGCCTCCTTCTAAAATTTCTGCCACCTTAGTCTTTAGCATGTGAAATCCCCCTTTTGTCCTTGGTGCACGGAGACCAACAGTTACAATACCGCCCTCATCTACATGATAGGTCGGGGCTGCTTTGGTAACTTCCAGTTCCCCCGACTACACGGCACCCCCATTTCCTCTCCCCCTCCCGCAAAAACGACTAACTCCACAACACCAGAGCATCTTACATCACGCCATCTATACTTCATCGCCCTTTCTCCCCTCCCCTCTTGAAACCCTAGACTGCTCATCCACCGGCGTACCATAGCCCATTCACTGCCAGCGGTGTCCACCTCGCCGGATCTGCTTCTGCAGCCGCATCTACCCCTCCCACCTCCCATAGAAACAAGTAGACTACTCATTCACCATTGTACCACTGCCATTCAGTGTCGGCCTTGTCCACGACGCCAGATCTGCTTCACCAGTACTCTCGTCAACCGCCGCGCATCTGCAGTGGCTCATTCGTACTCCCCATCGGAGACGCTTCGTCCACACCCACCGGAGCCGCCCCACCGATGCCCCGTCGATGGCCTCTGATCCTCTTCGCCGACACCTTCCTCAACCCTACCGGAGCCGCTTCGCCGACACCTTCCTCAACCCTACCGGAGCCGCTTCGCCGACACCATCGTCAACCCTACCGGAGTAGCTTCGCCTATACCATTCTCAACCCTACCGGGGGCGCTTTTCCAACTCACAAGTCCACGGCCTCAGATCCACTTCCTCGCACCCTCATCCAACCTACCGGAGCAGCTTCTGACTCCCCGTCCACGGCCGCAGATCCGCATCATCGACAACACCCTTAACCCAACCACTCGAGCAGCTTCTGACGCCCCGTCCACGGCCGCAGATCCGCATCGTCGACACCATCCTTAACCCAACCACCGGAGCAGCTTCTGACGCCCCATCCACGGCCGCAGATCCGCGTCGTCGACACCATCCTTAACCCAACGACCGGAGCAGCTTCACCTACGCCCTCGTCCACGGGAATAGATCCGCTTCGCCCACACCGTAGTCCACCCTACCGGAGCTGCTCCACAAACACCCTACTCGACGGTTCTAGATCTCCTTACCGAACCCCGACAGCCAACGCAGCGTCATCACCCTCAACGTTTCTAACCTGATTCCCACCGTCTGGAGAGATGCCAAGCACCCGCCACGGCCTAGGTACTTGTCACCTTTAAACCCGTCCAGCATCACCTGCCCGATGCACTTCAAATATACTAATCGGTCGCTGTTACCTGTTATGCTGCTGGCAAAAACTACAAGGACGATCTTTCTTCTGGATCAAACAGCTTGGCCAACCAAGATCCTGGACTGAGGCATTGCTATGATCTTGTAAGCGCATCTCTCTCTCTCTTGTATTGTTCTGTGCCTGCCAGCGTGCTTTGCTAGGATTTTTGACCAGTAATCCCTTTGTGCAGACAATAATTTCTACTATTGGTTGCTAAATTAGATATGTAGATGTCACGACCAGTTTTTCAATAAAAAGCTTATTGAGAAACCAACCTTTATATAGACGAGTATAGGAAAATCCTCCTTACTGGTAGACAAATCCTTGATACAGAAATCCAGTAGTATTAAATATTATACAGGGTTGAGCTGAGGTTGCTCAACAATTTATTACAAGCATGCCAATATTTTACATAAGGGCGGATATGACACAAGGGTGTGGTGGCATACTACTGGCTTGATATAAAAGTGGTGGTGGATATGTCACAGTGGAGTGGGTAACAAGACTCCTAGTCTTGCAGCTCATCGAGCGTCGAAGTGAGGCTTGATGAATTTATTCGGGTAGCAGAAGCGGATATAATACAAGTGACAAAATCCAGGATCGCACGGGACTGACTGGGACTCCTCTAGGTGTCGGACTTGCTATCATACTCTTCATCCATTAGATCGCCTTCATCAACATCTGGCCAAATCAACAAGCCAGGTGAGTACTTTGAATGTACTCGCAAGACAGTTCGGACATAAGATATAACAAATGCAAGCACGATGCACCATGAGAAGTTAGCAATGTACACTCAAATAATAAATTTGCACGACATGTAGAATAAAAAGGAAGGCAGGGGGTAATCCTCCAAAAATCCCAATGAATAACTGGAAACCGATCGGGTGTCTGAAGCGACACCTCGAAAGGTGAAATAAATAAATTAACATGCCGCAGTCGGGCGTCTGGGCGACACCACATAAAGGGCTTATATTAGAAGTAAATGACAGTGCGCGCCACAGTTGGACGTCTATGCGACATCTCGGAAAGGGCTTATAATGAAAATAAATAACAGAGATGCCACAGTCGGACGTCTGAGCGACATCACGTAAAGGGCTTATATTGAAAGTAAACAACTAGCGTGCCACAGTCGGATGTCTGAGCGACATCACAGAATGGGCTTATATTGAAAGTAAATAGCAAGCGTGCCACAGTCGGACGTCTGAGCGACATCACAGAAAGGGCTTATATTGAAAGTAAATAGCAAGTGTGCCACAGTCGGACATCTGAGCGACATCACAGAAAGGGCTTATATTTCATCATTTATATTCAATAAATTCATGAAGATATATCACTCACAGGAAATACTCAGCACATGATAATAAACGGGTTAGTCCAACCACAGGAATAAATCATTAACCGGACTTAACACTCATGTTTGTTCACCGGAGTTTTGTCACTGAGACTGACACTGACGAAGATAAGTTGAACACAGTCGAAGACCAAGATACGATTACTTGAATGATTTTGACTCTGCAGAGCTTGTACTATTTAACCACAGCCAACGGATTTCAGTAGTCATGAAGGACTAGTTCCGTTTACGGTATTTCAGTAGAAACACATCCAACCAGTACACACCCATTTCCACCTCACGATGCCAGGAATCACCCTAGGCAACGTTCAAGAAAAACTTTGAGACGGGGAGGCTACAACCTCGAATAGCATGGGATCAAATTTACATACTCGCGCTCTAAGGGGTGCCCCCCTGTCGGTCCCAACCGGAAACACCCATGCCCCCTGACCGGATGACTGGCTTTAATCCAGGGCCATGGGACCCTCATCACTGCCTCTCTATCTGGTGTGTACGAGGAAAGCGATTTGCAGCTTACTAAACCATATTCTTTGCAGAAAACAGGTGGTAGCACAAAAGGAAGGAATGGATGATTATGTGACTTGATCCACGTTAACACTGGAGTTAAATGGTTTGGCATAAGACTGGCATGCTACAACACTGCCATCTTACCACCTCTCATGTCACCACATGATCGTGTAAACTCACAACAACCTCATATGGGGTTTCGAAGCTCACTTGCATCAGCTTTGCATGCAATATAACACTTACTGCAATGCTTATAAACATGCCATGACTAACTACTCAATGCAAACATGCAAAACACTCATCATATCAAAGGTTCAAACATGCTTGCCTGGTTCGGAGTAGTCGGAGTCTAGCTCGGTGAAGTTCGCAGTTCCGTCACCACCTCCGGTATCTACGGTATAAAGAAAAATATGTTCTAACGTAAATACCGTGTGTGCACAAACAGTGCTCCAAATTTTTTTCAAATAAATATGATAAAAAACTAGACAGAAAGTAAAGGTGACAGAAAAAGAATTAATCAAAAATCATTTTCTATTTAAAAGATATTACAGTTTTAGCCCAGGGACTTGTCTATAATGAAACAGAAACTTTCCAGGGGGCTAAACAGAAAAAGCCAGAAAAACGCTCCAGATCGAAAGCGTATTTTGCCCGAAGGCGCTTTCCAAAGAAAACGGTTCGAATAAGACAGAGAGACTGACGAGGGGGTCCCACTCGTCAGGTTTGAAAGTTGGAGGGAGAAAACAGAGTGTGCCGGCGCCCGAAGGCTGCAGTGGTCGCCGGCGGCGATCCACGGCGAGTTAGGAAGAGTGGGTGGTACCTACGGACTCAAGGTGCTCTCCCGCATCTGTGGGTGGTGGAGTTGGTCGTCGGCGAGCTCCACGTCGATGGTGGCCTTCACTCCGGCGGATGGCGGCTCGGGTGTCGATGGATCTCGCCGGGGAGGGCTGCAAGCTTCAAATTGGGGCGTGGGTCAGTGTACTGGGTGCACCAGAGGGCTACTGACGTGGTTTGGGAGGCGGGGGTGACCTCACCT
>NC_057804.1:88033072-88037264 GCF_018294505.1 Triticum aestivum
TTTTGGAGTGTCACAACACCTACCCCCTTAGTTAAAATCTCATCCCCGAGATTTCAGCTCATCCTCAAATAGGTGTGGGTGCTCTGTCCAAAGAAAATCCTCTCTTTCCCACGTTGCTTCATTCTCGGTGTGATTGCTCCACTGAACTCTGAAAAACGTGATTGTTTTATGACGGGTTCTCCTTTTAGACTCCTCCAATATTTTTATTGGGCGTTCTCTGTAGGTGAGGTCTGGTTTCACGTCAATGTCTTCATGGGATACATGCTTCTATGGGTTGCTTACGCACTTTCTCAACTGTGATACGTGGAACACGTCGTGGACGTCTGACAATTCTTCGGGTAGGTCTAGCTGGTAGGCTACTGTGCCTCTTCGTGCAACTACACAGAAGGGTCCGATGAATCTTGGTGATAGTTTTCCTTTAACTTTGAATCGTTGAAAGCCCCTCATAGGGGATACTCGTAGGTACACATACTCACCGGGTTCAAAACTGACTCCCCGATGTTTTCGATCGTAATAACTCTTCTGTCAACTTTGAGCTGTCTTGAGTCGGTCCCTGATTACCTTAACTCTCTCCTCAGCCTCCTTGAGCATGTCTGGGCCGAAGATACGGCTATCTTCGGTTTCTCACCAATTTAGCGGGGTACGACATCTCCGCCCGTACAAGGCTTCAAAGGGTGCCATTTGTAGGCTGGCTTGGTAACTGTTGTTGTATGCGAACTCTGCATATGGCAAGCTTTCTTTCCAACTGGTTCCATAGGTGAGGACACATGCCCTCAGCATGTCTTCTAGAATTTGGTTTACCCATTCAATTTGTCCATCTGTCTAGGGGTGGTATGCTGTACTGAATGCTAGTTGGGTCCCTAGAGCCTGTTGTAGGTGTTTCCAAAATCTAGAGACGAATTGGGTGCCTCTTATTATCGTCTTTGGGACTCCATGCAGGCAGATGATACGGGAAAGATAAAGCCTGGCAAGCTTCTGAGTGATGTGGGTTGTCTTCACCGAGATGAAGTGTGCCACCTTAGTTAGTCTATCTGTGATGACCCATATGGCATCATTTCTGTGTCGTGACCGAGGTAGTCCAACAATAAAATCCATTCCAATCTCATCCCATTTCCACTCGGGTATCTTGTTTGGCTGTAATAGTCCGGCTAGTTTCTGGTGCTCGGCCTTGATGCGCTGACATGAATCACAACATGCAATGAACGTGGCTATGTCCATTTTCATACCGTGCCACCAAAAATTTTCCTGAAGGTCCTTGTACATTTTTGTTCCTCCAGGATGGATTGAATACGGAGCGGTGTGGCCTTCAGCTCGAATTTGCTGTTTAAGGTCCTCGATATTTGGTACGCAAAGCCTATCTCCGTTCCACAATATTCCTAGCTCGTCTATGACGAATTCTGAGGCCTTCCCCAAACTCACTTTTCTTTTTATGCCTTCAATGCTGGGGTGTCCACGCTGCGCCTCCTTAATCTTTTCTATCAGGGTAGGCTGTATTTCCAAATTCGACACACTGCCTTCGGTGACCATTATTAAGTTGAGTTTGGCAAACTCCTGCTGAAATTCTGGTCTCAAATTTGGTATACTATCGTTGCCCGAGCTGGGGTTCCGACTAAGAGCATCCGCCACTACATTTGCTTTTCCTGGATGGTAGTGAATGCCAACATCATAATCTTTCACTAATTCTAACCAGCCTCGTTGCTGTAAATTGAGTTCTGGTTGTGTGAAAATATATTTGAGGCTTTTATGGTCCGTATATATTTCACAACGGTTTCCAAGAAAAAAGTGTCTCCACTCCTTGAGTGCATGAATGACTGCTGCCAATTCGAGGTCATGAGTGGGATAATTCTCTTCATGCTTTCATAGTTGCCTGGAAGCGTAGGCGACTACCTTGCCTTCTTGCATTAATACGCATCTGAGGCCCTTTCGGAATGCGTCACAATATACTTCAAAGCTTTTGTGTATGTCGGGCACAACCAATACTGGTGCTGTTGTCAGTTTCCTTTTGAGTTCTTGGAAACTTTTCTCGTAGGCTTTGGTCCACACAAACTTTTTATCCTTCTTGAGAAACTAGGTCATTAGTTTTGCTATGGTGGAGAATCGTTCAATAAATCTTCGGTAATATCCTGCCATTCCCAAGAAACTTCGTACATCCGTTACGCTGGCTGGTGGTTTCCAGCTAAGTACGGCTTTGACTTTTTCCGGGTCTATGGCAACACCTTATTGGGTTAGTACGTGGCCTAGAAATCCAACCTGTCTTAACCAAAATTCACATTTGCTGAACTTGGCGTACAGTTGATGTTTCCTGAGTTCTCCCAGTACAATCCTGAGATGTTCAGCGTGTTCTTCTGGTGTCTTGGAGTATACCAGAATATCGTCAATGAACACCACTACAAATTTGCCCATAAATTTCATAAATACTTTGTTCATGAGGTGGAAAAAATATGCGGGGGCGTTCGTCAGTCCAAATGGCATTACTGTAAACTCATATAATCCGTATCTTGAGGTAAATGTTGTCTTGGGAATATCCTTTGTCCGTACTTTTAATTGATGATATCCCGACCTCAAATCAATTTTCGAGAAGACTTTGGCTTTTGCGAGTTGGTCAAATAAGTCATTTATCCTTGGCATAGGATATTTATTTTTGATGGTGACCATGTTGAGCGCTCGATAGTCTATACACAATCTTAGTGTCCCATCCTTTTTTTGGCAAATAATACTGGTGAACCCCAAGATGAGGAGCTGGCTCGAATAAATCCTTTGTCCAGTAACTCTTTTATTTGCTTCTTTAATTCTACTATCTCGGATGGTGCCATTCTGTAGGGCTTCTTGTAAATGGGCGTGGTTCCAGGTGCTAGCTCAATGATGAATTCTAATTCCCGGTCTGGCGGCATGCCAGGTAGCTCTTCGGGGAATATGTCGGGAAACTCACATACCACTGGAACTTTGCTTATCTCTGAGATGTCAACCTTGTTCAACCTTGGCTGTCGTGATATTTGTCTTTCTTGAGCTGAAATCTTTATTGTCTTCCCGTGATGATGGGTGAGAATTATAGTTCGATTGAAGCAGTCAATAAATCCTTTGTTGGTGGTTAACCAGTCCATTCCTAGGATAACATCCAGTCCCTTATTTTCCAATACGATGAGGTTTGCATGAAAATTTAGTCCTTCAAGATCAATAACCACACCTTGGCAGTAATTCTGTGTAACTTGCTTAATCCCAGGGGACTTGATGTTCATGGATTTTTCCAAGGGAAGCATCGAAAAATCATTTTGCAAAGCAAATCTCTTTGAAATGAATGAGTGAGAAGCTCCAGAATCAAACAAAACCGTGGCAGGTATTGTGTTGACAGGGAACGTATCGAGTACGATATCCGGGGCATTCTTTGCTTCCTCTCTGGTTACGTGGTTCAAGTGACCCTTCTTGTGATTGTTACTAGGGTTGAAATTGTTCCGCTTGGGCGTTGAATTATTGCCACCCTTGTTCAGCTTGGGGGCCGAGTTTCTTGGCTTGGGACACTGCTTGGCATAGTGTCCTTCTTCTCCACAAGCGTAGCACGTAACGCCTGGGCGGTATGTGAACTCCTTGTCCCTTGCATGGAAATTCTTGATTGGGCGTGAAGCATTGGTCATGGGTTTGGGTGCCCCACCCTTCTGAAATTATGTCTTGCTCCGGTGGTTGTGAGCAAGTGTAGTCTGGTCCCTTTTGCGCTTGCGAAAATGCTCCAAGCTCCGGTGTTCATTTTCCAAGATAATCGCCTTATCCACCAGTGTCTTGAAATCTGGAAAGGTGTGTACGACCAGCTGGCATTTAAGCGCTAGTGCCAGACCGTCCAAGAATGTTTCCATCTTCTTGTTTTCAGTCATATGCTCTTCGTTGGCGTAGTGAGACAATAGAGTAAATTGACTGTTATACTCTGTCACTGTCATGGTCCTCTGCTTGAGGTCGTCAAACTCCCTCTTCTTGATCTTCATAATACTTCTGGGGATGTGCGCCCCACGAAAACCTTCCTTGAATTCCTCCAAGGTTATATCATTTTCATTGGGGTGCATGTGTAGGAAATTCTCCCACCATGATGCAGCTGCTCCAGTGAGATAGTGCGGTGCATATAGTACTTTCTCATGATCTGAACACTGTGCAATAATTAACTTTCTCTCCATGTCTGGAAGCCAGTCGTCGGCCTCAAGAGGTTTGT
>NC_057804.1:88037274-88051186 GCF_018294505.1 Triticum aestivum
CACTGAGACTGACACTGACGAAGATAAGTTGAACACAGTCGAAGACCAAGATACGATTACTTGAATGATTTTGACTCTGCAGAGCTTGTACTATTTAACCACAGCCAACGGATTTCAGTAGTCATGAAGGACTAGTTCCGTTTACGGTATTTCAGTAGAAACACATCCAACCAGTACACACCCATTTCCACCTCACGATGCCAGGAATCACCCTAGGCAACGTTCAAGAAAAACTTTGAGACGGGGAGGCTACAACCTCGAATAGCATGGGATCAAATTTACATACTCGCGCTCTAAGGGGTGCCCCCCTGTCGGTCCCAACCGGAAACACCCATGCCCCCTGACCGGATGACTGGCTTTAATCCAGGGCCATGGGACCCTCATCACTGCCTCTCTATCTGGTGTGTACGAGGAAAGCGATTTGCAGCTTACTAAACCATATTCTTTGCAGAAAACAGGTGGTAGCACAAAAGGAAGGAATGGATGATTATGTGACTTGATCCACGTTAACACTGGAGTTAAATGGTTTGGCATAAGACTGGCATGCTACAACACTGCCATCTTACCACCTCTCATGTCACCACATGATCGTGTAAACTCACAACAACCTCATATGGGGTTTCGAAGCTCACTTGCATCAGCTTTGCATGCAATATAACACTTACTGCAATGCTTATAAACATGCCATGACTAACTACTCAATGCAAACATGCAAAACACTCATCATATCAAAGGTTCAAACATGCTTGCCTGGTTCGGAGTAGTCGGAGTCTAGCTCGGTGAAGTTCGCAGTTCCGTCACCACCTCCGGTATCTACGGTATAAAGAAAAATATGTTCTAACGTAAATACCGTGTGTGCACAAACAGTGCTCCAAATTTTTTTCAAATAAATATGATAAAAAACTAGACAGAAAGTAAAGGTGACAGAAAAAGAATTAATCAAAAATCATTTTCTATTTAAAAGATATTACAGTTTTAGCCCAGGGACTTGTCTATAATGAAACAGAAACTTTCCAGGGGGCTAAACAGAAAAAGCCAGAAAAACGCTCCAGATCGAAAGCGTATTTTGCCCGAAGGCGCTTTCCAAAGAAAACGGTTCGAATAAGACAGAGAGACTGACGAGGGGGTCCCACTCGTCAGGTTTGAAAGTTGGAGGGAGAAAACAGAGTGTGCCGGCGCCCGAAGGCTGCAGTGGTCGCCGGCGGCGATCCACGGCGAGTTAGGAAGAGTGGGTGGTACCTACGGACTCAAGGTGCTCTCCCGCATCTGTGGGTGGTGGAGTTGGTCGTCGGCGAGCTCCACGTCGATGGTGGCCTTCACTCCGGCGGATGGCGGCTCGGGTGTCGATGGATCTCGCCGGGGAGGGCTGCAAGCTTCAAATTGGGGCGTGGGTCAGTGTACTGGGTGCACCAGAGGGCTACTGACGTGGTTTGGGAGGCGGGGGTGACCTCACCTAAGTGGATCGAGCTGGAGCACGAGGCGGATCGGGGCGGCAGGAGACGGAGGGGAAGGCCTCCTCGGGGTCCTCCTGGTGTCTTGGCAGGGCTCTGATGAGGTGGAGGGAGTAGTGCTGGTCGAAGGCGAGCTCGGGGAGGCTATTTATAGCCGGCCCGAGACGGTTCCCGCGAATGGGATAACTCTGGCGGCGATTACGGTGTTGTAGTGGCCGGACGGGTGGTTTGGGTGGCTGGGCATCAACGTGGAGATCCGCTGGTTTCAATCAAACGCTAACCTCGGTTGGATTTGGCTTGCTCCGCGGTTTCGATGGAACGGCGCTTCGCGGGCCCGTCGGCAGCAAAGAGCGCTCCCTGTGCTTGCCGGGCCACGGCGACGGTGCTGCGGCGTGCGCTGGCAAGTAGACGGCCATGCGGAGGCCTCAGGTGGTTTGGGCGGTGCTGGATGGCGCAGAAAGTTGGCGCTGGTTCCCGATGGCCACCACGGGTGGCTCTACCACCGCAGAAGCTGCCGGCGTCGGCGAGGCACGCCGCCACCGACACCTGCGCCCGTCCAAGAGAGCGTGCGGTGCTCTGGATAAGAAGGATTTGCAGTGCACAAGGCGCCAGCGTGCACTGGTGAGATCGACGCCAAGTCTCTGAAGAAAACGACACTGACTGTCGACTGAAACACTGAATTTCTGAACATGTACAGTAACAGTACAGGCCGGGTGTTCGATGAAATGATTTTGGCATGTGCAGAATTTTTCTGGAGCTAATCTTTGGTGAGGTGGCCTCTCAATGCACCTGGGGTCTTCCTGATTTTTGGTAGAATTTTTGGAGAACAGAAAATATGAATTTCATCAAAAATGATGAATCTAGTCCAAACTTGCAGTGAGCAAAAACATGAAAATTTTGAACTGTGGAAGAGTGGATCTTGATGGATCTAGGTTGGGGGTGCTAAGGACTAGCCAGAGGAGTTGGTTTTAGATCAAAACTCAAAGGGAAATAGATACTTCCTTTGTAAACCACCTAGGTCCAAAAATAAAGACATAAATAATTTTGGGGTAAAATTAAATGAAATAAAAATAAAAAATGAGTTGATCTTGCTGGGGTTGGCTACTAGACTTGACCCAAAGTGGAAGGAAGTGATTTGGGGATAATTTTAATATGAAACATGGTTAAAGAGGATGGTTGGAATAAAAAGGAATAAATCCAAAGCCCATAGGATTTCTTTTTTAAAAGAAAAAATTTCAAAATAAATTGCTGATGAGTCACACCAATGAAAATCTTCAAGACCAAACACCAAGGTTGAGGATAACCCAAAAATAAAGATTTTTTCATAAGAGAAAATATTTGAGAGGGAGAGTTTTTTTTTAAAAGATTTTAAATAGCCTCCTTCAAATCAAACAAGGAATTTGCTGAAAACCAATAAAAATTTTTGGAGTGTCACAACACCTACCCCCTTAGTTAAAATCTCATCCCCGAGATTTCAGCTCATCCTCAAATAGGTGTGGGTGCTCTGTCCAAAGAAAATCCTCTCTTTCCCACGTTGCTTCATTCTCGGTGTGATTGCTCCACTGAACTCTGAAAAACGTGATTGTTTTATGACGGGTTCTCCTTTTAGACTCCTCCAATATTTTTATTGGGCGTTCTCTGTAGGTGAGGTCTGGTTTCACGTCAATGTCTTCATGGGATACATGCTTCTATGGGTTGCTTACGCACTTTCTCAACTGTGATACGTGGAACACGTCGTGGACGTCTGACAATTCTTCGGGTAGGTCTAGCTGGTAGGCTACTGTGCCTCTTCGTGCAACTACACAGAAGGGTCCGATGAATCTTGGTGATAGTTTTCCTTTAACTTTGAATCGTTGAAAGCCCCTCATAGGGGATACTCGTAGGTACACATACTCACCGGGTTCAAAACTGACTCCCCGATGTTTTCGATCGTAATAACTCTTCTGTCAACTTTGAGCTGTCTTGAGTCGGTCCCTGATTACCTTAACTCTCTCCTCAGCCTCCTTGAGCATGTCTGGGCCGAAGATACGGCTATCTTCGGTTTCTCACCAATTTAGCGGGGTACGACATCTCCGCCCGTACAAGGCTTCAAAGGGTGCCATTTGTAGGCTGGCTTGGTAACTGTTGTTGTATGCGAACTCTGCATATGGCAAGCTTTCTTTCCAACTGGTTCCATAGGTGAGGACACATGCCCTCAGCATGTCTTCTAGAATTTGGTTTACCCATTCAATTTGTCCATCTGTCTAGGGGTGGTATGCTGTACTGAATGCTAGTTGGGTCCCTAGAGCCTGTTGTAGGTGTTTCCAAAATCTAGAGACGAATTGGGTGCCTCTTATTATCGTCTTTGGGACTCCATGCAGGCAGATGATACGGGAAAGATAAAGCCTGGCAAGCTTCTGAGTGATGTGGGTTGTCTTCACCGAGATGAAGTGTGCCACCTTAGTTAGTCTATCTGTGATGACCCATATGGCATCATTTCTGTGTCGTGACCGAGGTAGTCCAACAATAAAATCCATTCCAATCTCATCCCATTTCCACTCGGGTATCTTGTTTGGCTGTAATAGTCCGGCTAGTTTCTGGTGCTCGGCCTTGATGCGCTGACATGAATCACAACATGCAATGAACGTGGCTATGTCCATTTTCATACCGTGCCACCAAAAATTTTCCTGAAGGTCCTTGTACATTTTTGTTCCTCCAGGATGGATTGAATACGGAGCGGTGTGGCCTTCAGCTCGAATTTGCTGTTTAAGGTCCTCGATATTTGGTACGCAAAGCCTATCTCCGTTCCACAATATTCCTAGCTCGTCTATGACGAATTCTGAGGCCTTCCCCAAACTCACTTTTCTTTTTATGCCTTCAATGCTGGGGTGTCCACGCTGCGCCTCCTTAATCTTTTCTATCAGGGTAGGCTGTATTTCCAAATTCGACACACTGCCTTCGGTGACCATTATTAAGTTGAGTTTGGCAAACTCCTGCTGAAATTCTGGTCTCAAATTTGGTATACTATCGTTGCCCGAGCTGGGGTTCCGACTAAGAGCATCCGCCACTACATTTGCTTTTCCTGGATGGTAGTGAATGCCAACATCATAATCTTTCACTAATTCTAACCAGCCTCGTTGCTGTAAATTGAGTTCTGGTTGTGTGAAAATATATTTGAGGCTTTTATGGTCCGTATATATTTCACAACGGTTTCCAAGAAAAAAGTGTCTCCACTCCTTGAGTGCATGAATGACTGCTGCCAATTCGAGGTCATGAGTGGGATAATTCTCTTCATGCTTTCATAGTTGCCTGGAAGCGTAGGCGACTACCTTGCCTTCTTGCATTAATACGCATCTGAGGCCCTTTCGGAATGCGTCACAATATACTTCAAAGCTTTTGTGTATGTCGGGCACAACCAATACTGGTGCTGTTGTCAGTTTCCTTTTGAGTTCTTGGAAACTTTTCTCGTAGGCTTTGGTCCACACAAACTTTTTATCCTTCTTGAGAAACTAGGTCATTAGTTTTGCTATGGTGGAGAATCGTTCAATAAATCTTCGGTAATATCCTGCCATTCCCAAGAAACTTCGTACATCCGTTACGCTGGCTGGTGGTTTCCAGCTAAGTACGGCTTTGACTTTTTCCGGGTCTATGGCAACACCTTATTGGGTTAGTACGTGGCCTAGAAATCCAACCTGTCTTAACCAAAATTCACATTTGCTGAACTTGGCGTACAGTTGATGTTTCCTGAGTTCTCCCAGTACAATCCTGAGATGTTCAGCGTGTTCTTCTGGTGTCTTGGAGTATACCAGAATATCGTCAATGAACACCACTACAAATTTGCCCATAAATTTCATAAATACTTTGTTCATGAGGTGGAAAAAATATGCGGGGGCGTTCGTCAGTCCAAATGGCATTACTGTAAACTCATATAATCCGTATCTTGAGGTAAATGTTGTCTTGGGAATATCCTTTGTCCGTACTTTTAATTGATGATATCCCGACCTCAAATCAATTTTCGAGAAGACTTTGGCTTTTGCGAGTTGGTCAAATAAGTCATTTATCCTTGGCATAGGATATTTATTTTTGATGGTGACCATGTTGAGCGCTCGATAGTCTATACACAATCTTAGTGTCCCATCCTTTTTTTGGCAAATAATACTGGTGAACCCCAAGATGAGGAGCTGGCTCGAATAAATCCTTTGTCCAGTAACTCTTTTATTTGCTTCTTTAATTCTACTATCTCGGATGGTGCCATTCTGTAGGGCTTCTTGTAAATGGGCGTGGTTCCAGGTGCTAGCTCAATGATGAATTCTAATTCCCGGTCTGGCGGCATGCCAGGTAGCTCTTCGGGGAATATGTCGGGAAACTCACATACCACTGGAACTTTGCTTATCTCTGAGATGTCAACCTTGTTCAACCTTGGCTGTCGTGATATTTGTCTTTCTTGAGCTGAAATCTTTATTGTCTTCCCGTGATGATGGGTGAGAATTATAGTTCGATTGAAGCAGTCAATAAATCCTTTGTTGGTGGTTAACCAGTCCATTCCTAGGATAACATCCAGTCCCTTATTTTCCAATACGATGAGGTTTGCATGAAAATTTAGTCCTTCAAGATCAATAACCACACCTTGGCAGTAATTCTGTGTAACTTGCTTAATCCCAGGGGACTTGATGTTCATGGATTTTTCCAAGGGAAGCATCGAAAAATCATTTTGCAAAGCAAATCTCTTTGAAATGAATGAGTGAGAAGCTCCAGAATCAAACAAAACCGTGGCAGGTATTGTGTTGACAGGGAACGTATCGAGTACGATATCCGGGGCATTCTTTGCTTCCTCTCTGGTTACGTGGTTCAAGTGACCCTTCTTGTGATTGTTACTAGGGTTGAAATTGTTCCGCTTGGGCGTTGAATTATTGCCACCCTTGTTCAGCTTGGGGGCCGAGTTTCTTGGCTTGGGACACTGCTTGGCATAGTGTCCTTCTTCTCCACAAGCGTAGCACGTAACGCCTGGGCGGTATGTGAACTCCTTGTCCCTTGCATGGAAATTCTTGATTGGGCGTGAAGCATTGGTCATGGGTTTGGGTGCCCCACCCTTCTGAAATTATGTCTTGCTCCGGTGGTTGTGAGCAAGTGTAGTCTGGTCCCTTTTGCGCTTGCGAAAATGCTCCAAGCTCCGGTGTTCATTTTCCAAGATAATCGCCTTATCCACCAGTGTCTTGAAATCTGGAAAGGTGTGTACGACCAGCTGGCATTTAAGCGCTAGTGCCAGACCGTCCAAGAATGTTTCCATCTTCTTGTTTTCAGTCATATGCTCTTCGTTGGCGTAGTGAGACAATAGAGTAAATTGACTGTTATACTCTGTCACTGTCATGGTCCTCTGCTTGAGGTCGTCAAACTCCCTCTTCTTGATCTTCATAATACTTCTGGGGATGTGCGCCCCACGAAAACCTTCCTTGAATTCCTCCAAGGTTATATCATTTTCATTGGGGTGCATGTGTAGGAAATTCTCCCACCATGATGCAGCTGCTCCAGTGAGATAGTGCGGTGCATATAGTACTTTCTCATGATCTGAACACTGTGCAATAATTAACTTTCTCTCCATGTCTGGAAGCCAGTCGTCGGCCTCAAGAGGTTTGTCAGTGTGTGAGAACGTTGGGGGCCGCGTCTTTTGTAATTCTGATAATTTGGATTGCTGCTGATACGGTCCGCGGTGATTTCCCATATTGATGACTTGGTTCATCATTTCTTGGTGATGTTGCTGACTCTGTTCATAAAGGCGGCATACTTGAGAAAATGCGGCATCACTGCCTTGCTGGCTTGATTGTCCCTGTGTGAAGTTGTTGCTTGTGTGCGTACCATAATTCTCTTCTAGTGGACTTGGCATGGAACGAGTCCAAGGACGAGGCATTTTCCACTCTGGGGTATTTTTTGTAAAAATTTGTGAGAAAATCTGTGAGGCAGAATAAATAATTTTTGCAAGACGAAAAATTAAGAACTCCAATATTTTTCAAGAAAATACTTGATTGCGCACGGAGAAGGACCGCTTAGTACATATCTTACACGCAAGCATAATTATACAATACATTACTCAGGATGTGCGTACACATTCCTGACATGTTATTTAGGCTAGTGCACTTCTCCAGTTCCTACATGATGCACACACAGACTACTTCTCACAACCTATATACATATAAACATATCATACTAGCTGACACACTGCACGGCATGCTGGGCGCACTCAGTCGGAGATGGTGAGGATTTCCCTTGGCCTTCCAACGGTAAGGTCCAGTGGCGCTGGAGATTCAACCTCCTCCTCGATAATAGGCTCCAGACGTGAAGCACTGAGCTGTGGAGCTGGAACGGGTGCAGTAGGTGGCACAGCTCTGACTGGGGTAGGAGCGATGACTCAGTCAAATTCTTCTGTAGTAGGCAGGCAGCGAGCAGTGGCGAGGGTGGCAGGTGTGTGGGATGCCGAGGACGAGACGTAAGTTAGTGGTGGAGCTGTATGGAGAAGCTCCCTCTTGTTGGCAGAACAGCTATGCATGACGGCCCTACGAGAAGCCACGAGGTCGTCCACAAGATTATCAAATGCTGCCTCGAGCGCCTTGAGATACTCAACCAGCATCTCAATAGCCTCATCCCTTTCTCCTCTAGGACAAGCAAATGCGTAGTGACAGGTGTATGACACGTGGCAGGGGAGGTAGCGGTAGCGACGAGTCTTCATTGAAGGAAGAACATCCCGAAGACGAGCTATCGCCTCACAGGCAGCCATCTGCATAGCATGCCTCTCCGTAGGCATGGCTCTTGCCACAAACCGGAAGCGGCGAAACTCAACCTGCCCTCCTTTGAATTGCACCGCGGCCTGGTGCATGGATAGACCGTCGTTGATCTTGTGTTGGTAGAGTGTGAACTCTGGACAAGTCGATGGCCCGATCGCGATATTGACGATGGAGGTGAGGAGCTTGACGAACCCCTCAGGCACGTTGGCGAACACCTAGGACTCACAGTCGTTGCCAGCCATCTACAAAAGTAGGCAAAAATTCTGAATGGTCAGATCATAAATTTATGCTGAATGTCAGAAAATGACTACATTTGCAAAATATTAAAGTAGCACTAATTACGCTAATAACCGATTAGCGATCGCACCTAGTGGCTTCCTACAGTCAGCCTGGCTCTGGTACCAGGTTTGTCACGACCGTTTTTTCAATAAAAAGCTTATTGAGCAACCGACCTTTATATAGACCAGTATAGGAAAATCCTCCTTACTGGTAGACAAATCCTTGATACAGAAATCCAGTAGTATTAAATATTATACAGGGTTGAGCTGAGGTTGCTCAACAATTTATTACAAGCACGCCAATATTTTACATAAGGGCGGATATGACACAAGGTTGTGGTGGCATACTACTGGCTTGATATAAAAGTGGTGGTGGATATGTCATAGTGGAGTAGGTAACAAGACTCCTAGTCTTGCAGCTCATCGAGCGTCGAAGTGAGGCTTGATGAATTTATTCGGGTAGCGGAAGCAGATATAATACAAGTGACCAAATCCAGGATCGCACGGGACTGACTAGGACTCCTCTAGACGTCGGACCCACTATCATACTCTTCATCAATGAGATCGCCTTCATCAACATCTAGCCAAATCAACAAGCCAGATGAGTACTTTGAATGTACTCGCAAGACAGTTCGGACATAAGATATAACAAATGCAAACACGATGCACCATGAGCAGTTAGCAATGTACACTCAAATAATAAATTTGCACGGCATGTAGAAAAAAAAGGAAGGCAGGGGGTAATCCTCCCAAAATCCCAATGAATAACTGGAAACCGATCGCGTGTCTGAAGCGATGCCTCGAAAGGTGAAATAAATAAATTAACATGCCGCAGTCGGGCGTCTGGGCGACACCACATAAAGGGCTTATATTAAAAGTAAATGACAGTCCGGGCCACAGTCGAACGTCTATGCGACATCTCGGAAATGGCTTATAATGAAAATAAATAACAGAGATGCCACAGTCGGACGTCTAAGCGACATCACGTAAAGGGCTTATATTGAAAGTAAACAACAAGCGTGCCACAGTCGGACGTCTGAGTGACATGACAGAAAGGGCTTATATTGAAAGTAAATAGCAAGCGTGCCACAGTCGAACGTCTGAGCGACATCACAGAAAGGGCTTATATTGAATGGAAAAAGAAAGCGTGCCACAGTCAGACGTCTGAGCGACATCATAGAAAGGGCTTATATTTCATCATTTATATTCAATAAATTCATGAAGATATATCACTCATAGGAAATACTCAGCACATGATAATAAACGGGTTAGTCCAACCATAGGAATAAATCATTAACCGGACCTAACACTCATGTTTGTTCACCGGAGTTTTGTCACTGAGACTGACACTGACGAAGATAAGTTGAACACAGTCGAAGACCAAGATACGATTACTTGAATGATTTTGACTCTGCAGAGTTTGTACTATTTAACCACAACCAACGGATTTCAGTAGTCACGAAGGACTAGTTCCGTTTACGGTATTTTAGTAGAAACACATCCAACCAGTACACACCCATTTCCACCTCACGATGCCAGGAATCACCCTAGGCAACATTCAAGAAAAACTTTGAGACGGGGAGGCTACAACCTCGAATAGCATGGAACCAAATTTATATACGTGCGCTCTAAGGGGTGCCCCCCTCTCGGTCCCAACCGAAAACACCCATGCCCCCTGACCGGATGACTGGCTTTAACCCAGGGCCATGGAACCCTCATCACGGCCTCTCTATCTGGTGTGTACGAGGAAAGCGGTTTGCAACTTACTAAACCATATTCTTTGCAGAAAACATGTGGTAGCACAAAAGGAAGGAATGGATGATAACGTGACTTGATCCACGTTAACACTGGAGTTAAATGGTTTGGCATAATACTGGCATGCTACAACACTACCATCTTACCACCTCTCATGTCACCACATGATCGTGTAAACTCACAACAACCTCATATGGGGTTTCGAAGCTCACTTGCATCAGCTTTGCATGCAATATAACACTTACTGCAATGCTTATAAACATGCCATGACTAACTACTCAATGCAACCATGCAAAACACTCATCATATCAAAGGTTCAAACATGCTTTCCTGGTTCGGAGAAGTCGGAGTCTAGCTTGGTGAAGTTCACGGTTTCGTCACCTCCTCCGATATCTACGGTATAAAGAAAAATACGTTCTAACATAAATAGCGTGTGTGCACAAAAAGTGCTCCAAATATTTTTCAAACAAATATGATCAAAAACTAGACTGAAAAATAAAGGTGAAAGAAAAAGAATTAATCAAAAATCATTTTCTGTTTAAAAGATATTACAGTTTTAGCCCAGGGACTTGTCTATAATGAAACAGAAACTTTCCAGGGGGCTGAACAGAAAAATGCCAGAAAAATGCTCCAGATCGAAAGCGTATTTTGCCCGAAGGAGCTTTCCAAAGAAAACGGTTCGAATAAAACAGAGAGGCTGACGAGGGGGTCCCACTCGTCAGGTTTGAAAGTTGGAGGGAGAAAACCGAGCGCGCCGGCGCCCGAAGGCTGCGGTGGTCGCCTACGGACTCAGGGTGCTCTCCTGCGTCTGTGGGTGGTGGAGTTGGTCGTCGGCGAGCTCCACGTCGATGGTGGCCTTCACTCCGGCGGATGGCGGCTCGGGTGTCGATGGATCTCGTCGGGGAGGGCTGCAAGCTTCAAATTGGGGCGTGGGACAGTGTACTGGGTGCACCAGAGAGCTGCTGACGTGGTTTGGGTGGCGGGGGTGGCCTCACCTGAGTGGATCGAGCTGGAGCCCGAGGCGGATCGGGGCAGCCGGAGACAGAGGGGAAGGCCTCCTCGGGGTCATCCTGGTGTCTTGGCAGGGCTCTGATGAGGTGGAGGGAGTAGTGCTGGTCGAAGGCGAGCTCGCGGAGGCTATTTATAGCCGGCCCGAGACGGTTCCCGCGAATGGGAAAACTCCGACAACGATTACGGTGTTGCAGTGGCCGGACGGGTGGTTTAGGTGGCTGGGCATCAACGTGGAGATCCGCTGGTTTCAATCAGACGCTAACCTCAGTTGGATTTGGCTTACTCCACGGTTTTGACGGAACGGCGCTTCGCGGGCCCGTCGGCGGCAGAGAGCGCGCCCTTTGCTTGCCGGGCCACGGCAACGGTGCTGCGGCATGCGCTGGCAAGTAGACGGCCACGCGGAGGCCTCGGGTGGTTTGGGCGGTGCTGCACGGCGCAGAAAGTTGGCGCTGGTTCCCGCTGGCCGCCACGGGTAGCTCTGCCACCGCAGAAGCTGCTGGCGTCGACGAGGCACGCCGCCACCGACACCTGCGCCCGTCCAAGAGAGCGTGCGGTGCTCTGGATAAGAAGGTGTAGCAGTGCGCAAGGCGCCAGCGTGCACTGGTGAGATCGACGCCAAGTCTCTGAAGAAAACGACACTGACTGTCGACTGAAACACTGAATTTCTGAATATGTACAGTAACAGTGCAGGCCAGGTGTTTGATGAAATGATTTTGGCATGTGGAGAATTTTTCTGGAGCTGATCTTTGGTGAGGTGGCCTCTGGATGCACCTGGGGGCTGCCAGATTTTTGGTAGAATTTTTGGTTAAGAGAAAATATGAATTTCATCAAAAATGATGAATCTGGTCCAAACTTGAAGTGAGCAAAACTTGAAAATTTTGAACTGTGCAAGAGTGGATCTTGATGGATCTAGGTTGGGGGTGCTAAGGACTAGCCAGAGGAGTTGGTTTTAGATCAAAACTCAAAGGAAAATAGATACTTCCTTTGTAAACCACCTAGGTCCAATTTTGGGGTAAAATTAAATGAAATAAAAATCAAAAATGAGTTGATCTTGTTGGGGTTGGCTACTATACTTGACCCAAAGTGGAAGGAGGTGCTTTGGGGAAAATTTTAATATGAGACATGGTGAAAGAGGATGGTTGGAATAAAAAGGAATAAATCCAAAGCCCATAGGATTTTTTTAAAGAAAAACTTTCAAAATAAATTGCTGATGAGTCACACCAATGAAAATCTTCAAGACCAAACACCAAGGTTGAGGATAACCCAAAAATAAAGATTTTGTCATAAGAGAAAATATTTGAGAGGGAGAGTTTTTTTTTAAAAGATTTTAAATAGCCTCCTTCAAATCAAACAAGGAATTTGTTGAAAACCAAATGAAAATTTTTGGAGTGTCACAGTAGATGTCATACATGATACTACCTCGTACCTCCGTTCCTAAATATAAGTCTTTTACAGATTC
Organism: Triticum aestivum; assembly: GCF_018294505.1. NCBI lineage: Eukaryota > Viridiplantae > Streptophyta > Magnoliopsida > Poales > Poaceae > Triticum > Triticum aestivum. The sequence goes on from NC_057804.1 coordinate 88,049,984, forward strand.
CACTATAGGCTACATACGGAGCAAAATGAGTGAAATTACACTCGAAAATGCATCTATATACATCTCTATGTGGTCCATACTGGAATCTCTACAAAGACATATAGTTAGGAACAGGGGCAGTACATTACACAAAATCGTAGGTGGCATGTAGGAATTCCAGTGCACTACATTAGGCTCCATTAGAGTGCCTGCTAGTCGAGCATACAGAGTCATGGCTAGTTTATGGTACGCACACAATCGTTAATTGGTGGTTTAAATATGCGCAAGGGATATGCAATGTAGTATCATGTGGAGATGTCTGAAATTAGCCGTGTCAACTTGCAAATAGGGTTACACAATGAAAAAGTACAAGATGTATGTGGCAATTTCATGGAACATCGCAAAAAAAGGAGAGGCAGCGGTGAGCCTATACAGTGTGCTATGGTACGTCACTCCTCCATTGCAATCATCGTGACATGTTATTTGTATGCCAGTTCTATTAGCCTAGTTTCTTAGGGACAGTTATTACGAGTTATCCTAAGAAAATAAGCACCTGTGAATATAAGCTCCATGTAATATGCCAACCAGTTCTTTTCATTGCTTTTTCCGCTTATCTTTGGTATGATCAGTGGAAAGTCTAGATTGCATTATATATTTTTGATTTTGCTGCCCATATGGAAATTAATTTGACTTGCAAACATCACAAATTGAACCCAGTGCAGTAATTAATATGATAGGAAAATAGACCATCACTATTTGCTCAAAATGCAAATACAAAGATACCATCTACTTGGCACAATCTACTTTGGTCAATGTTTTCCATAGAGATCCCATTGCCTAATGTAAACGAAGAACGCATGACCCACATTTAAATGAAGAACAATTATTTACTAAAATTCAATGGTCCAAGTGGCTGGTTATTATCATATAGCAACACCACCTGAAAGTATCATATAGCAGCAGCAGCAGCTCATCGCAACTCATCATACAGCAGTAGTAGTCTGCAATTCATCATATAGCAGCAGTAGCTCATAGCAATTCATCATATAGCAGCAGCAGGAGCAGCTCAAAGCAATTCATCATATAGCAGCAGCAGGAGCAGCTCATAGCAATTCATCATATAGCAGCAGCAGGAGCAGCTTGTAACAACTCATCATACAGCAGCAGCAGTCTGCAATTCATCATATACCAGCAGCAGCTCATAGCAATTCATCATATAGCAGC
>NC_057804.1:88051509-88203606 GCF_018294505.1 Triticum aestivum
AGGAGCAGCTTGTAGCAACTCATCATATAGCAGCAGCAGCAGCAGCTCATAGCAATTCATCATATAGCAGCAGCAGCAGCTCATAGCAACTCATCATACAGCAGCAGCAGCTCATAGCAATTCATCATATAGGAGCAACAGCAGCAGCTCATAGCAATTCATCGTATAGTGGATCAGAATGAAAATTTGGCAAAAAAAATCAGAGGAGATCCTCACCTTGTTGGATGAGCTCATCCTTCAATAGCACCTCAAGGCCATGGCCTGGGAGGAGGGCAGGGGGAACAAGGTGCCTTCTGCCACAGTGTGGCATCAGCCGTAGTTGTGTAGTGCCCGCCGGAGTAGTGCGTTGGACAAACCACAGTGGAGTAGCTGCTTCAGACCATGAGAATGAGGGGCGGCATGTCACGCCCAATATGCGATACTATCCTAAAGAGACACGAAGGTCCCACCAAGGATAGAACCGCATATTGATACGCTTTTGCATGGTGGATATCATTACATCAACATTACATAATAGATGGGGATACATACAAAAGGCACAATGCCACACGGATACAACATCATCTTACATAAGAGCACCATCCGACTACGGATGAAACACAAACAGAAACTCAAACGACATCCACCCTGCTAGCCCAGGCTGCCGACCTGGAACCTATCCCCTGATCAAAGAAGAAGCAGAAGAAGAACTCCAAAACAAGCAAACATCTCTCTCGCGTCATGAACATCGCATAACCTGTACCTGCAACTGTTGTTGTAGTAATCTGTGAGCCACAAGGACTCAGCAATCCCATTACCATGGGTATCAAGACTAGCAAAGCTTAATGGGTATGGAAAGGATAAGTGGTGAGGTTGCAGTAGCGACTAAGCATATATGGTGGCTAACATACGCAAATAAGAACGAGAAGAGAAGCAAAGGAATGGTCGTGAAGCTAGCAATGATCAAGAAGTGATCCCGAACTCCTACTTACGTCAAACATAACCCAAAACCGTGTTCACTTCCCAGACTACGCCGAAAAGAGACCATCACGGCTACACACACGGTTGATGTGTTTTAATTCGAATCTGGTGTCAAGTTATCTACAACCGCACATTAACAAATTCCCATCTGCCACATAACCGCGGGCACGACTTTCAAAAGTTTATACCCTGCAGGGTGTCCCAACTTAGCCCATGATAAGCTCTCACGATCAACGAAGGATATACCTTCTCCCAGGAAGATCCGATCAGACTCAGAATCCCGGTTTACAAGACATTTCGGCAATGGTAAAACAAGACCAACAAAGCCGCCTGATGCGCCGACAATCCCAATAGGAGCTGCACATATCTCGTTCTCAGGGCAACACCAGATGAGACATCCTACGAGTAAAACCATGCCTCCAGTTTCCCCGAGGGGGCCCCGCAGTCTACTCGGTTCGGACCAACACTTAGACAAGCATTGGCCCGGGGGGCTAAAATAAAGATGACCCTCGGGTTGGCCTACCCAAGGGAAGGGTATAGGTAGTGGTGAGGCAAATGGTAAAACCAAGGTTGGGCCTTGCTGGAGGAGTTTTATTCAAAGCAAACTGTCAAGGGGGTCCCATAAATCACCCAACCACGTAAGGAACGCAAAATCCGGGAACATAACACCGGTATGACGGAAACTAGGGCGGCAAGAGTGGAACAAAACACCAGGCATAAGGCCGAGTCTTCCACCCTTTACCAAGTATATAGATGCATTAATTAAATAAGAGATATTGTGATATCCCATCATAATCCTATCCACCATGGAGCAATCTTCAACTTCACCTGCCACTAACAACGCTATAAGAGGGGCTGAGCAAAGCGGTAACATAGCCAAACAATGGTTTGCTAGGAAGGGTGAAAAGGTTAGAGGCTGACATGGCAATTTGGGAGGCTTGATCAACAAGAGATAGGTAGTGCGGCAAAGCGATAGAGCGAAGCAACTAGCATAGCAATGATAGTAGTGAGATCCAGGGTGACGGTCATCTTGCCTGAAATCCTGCTAGGAAGAAGAACGAGTCCATGAAGAAGACGAACGGGAGTAGTCGAACGAATCCTCGCAATGGCAACATTACCGGAACTAAGAAGCAACACCGAAAAGAAACAAACAACATGGTAAACACACAAGCATAAGCATGGCATGATGCACAACCAAGTATGATGCAAGTCCAGTTTAATGAGGCATGGCATGGCAAAGTGCAACAAACAATAATACAAGTTAAGTGGAGCTCAATATGCAACGAGTTGCATATTGATGAAACACCACATCCATTTATTTAGTTCTCTCTGGGTTTAGGTGCCCAACAATATTAAATGTTGATTAACATGGCAAGAGGTGAGGCATAAGTAATCTAACTATTTAGGCAAGTTTAAATGAGGCCGGAAACAACAAACAACAATTCCAGAAAATCCCCATATGCATATTTCAAATTTGGTACTGTTCTGCATATTACATAATTTTAGATTTGTTAAACAGGAAAATAAAGTGCATTATGTTAAACTAGGCATTTTCCCACCCCATTTACATATAAAGTTTATTAAATTTGGAGCTACGGTTATTTAGTTATGAAATAAATCATTTTAACATGGCATTTGAGCAAATTTAAACAAACAACATTTTAAACATTTTAAACATGGATGAAAGTGGCATATTATGAAACTAGACAAAATTCTAAGCATTTTACATATATAACATGTTTAAAACAGATCCATGGGTAATGAGTTATTAAAGCCTGAACATGGAGGGGTTTTTCTGTAAAACTGAAAAACCCTGGGATAAATGCTAAAATTGCAGCAACATAAAAAAAATAGAATGGGCTGAAACTGAACTAGGCTAGGGGAGCTGCTCACATCGGGCCTTGGGCCAGGTCGGTGGAGGCATTGGGCAGCTGGGCTGCGAGCGAAGCAGAGGAGCGGCTGGGCCGGATCTGACGAAGGGGAGGTGGCCCAGGCGCGTGCGGTCGAGGGCGCGGTCAACGCGAGCGAGGACCGGGACGAGGCGCTGGTTCAGGCGAGCGAAGCAAAGGCCGGCGACGCCGTGGACTTGCGAAGGCGAAGCCTCTCCGGCAAGGCGAGGATGGGGCGAAGGCAACCCGTTCCGGCGGCGGGGACGCGGCGCCTCGCTGGATTTGGCGGAGACGGTGACGAATGGAGCAGGGCGGCGGCGGGAGCTGCAAGGCCATGATGGGGAGAAATTCAGAGAAAACGGAGAGGAAGGAAGAAGAACGAGGGAAGGAGGCGGGGCATGGCGCTGGACCCGTGGCTGCCGGAGTCGACGCTTGCGGGGAGGTCCCGCGACCTGGGAAATGGCTCCGGGCGGCGAGGACGGCTTTGATCCACGCGCGAGGCGGTGACGACGAGGCGCGATGGTGCAGGCGTGGGAAGCCGAGGTCGAGCAGGGGGTCCAGGCGCGGAGGAAGCCGGCGGCTTTAGGTGAGGCAGGGGAGGGCTCGGTGTAGGGGCATCTCCTCGAAGGGGTGGAGCTTCATAGCGCCATCCATGGTGCTCTGGACGATGCGCTCACCGACGGTCATCAGTTGCTGGAGGCGCGGGAGAGACATTGGGATCCAGGAGGAGCTCAACGACACAGCATCCGGGCACGAGACGAGGAGGAGCCACAGGAGGAAGAGCTCGGGAGCAGCTCGCATCCCTGGGGCAGGAGGCTTGGCGCGGGATGCTGGTTCGGTCAGCAGGCGGCGGGGCTGCAGTTGCTGTTCACCGGTTGCTCGTGCTACTGCTGGACGACGACAAGGAGGCAAGTGGTTGGTTTGATGCTACAAACGAGGGAGGTGGTCGGGCGGAGAGGTGGAACTAGGAGGATCCTGATGGAGATGGTGAGTGGGTGGCTGCGGCGCGATGGGAAAGGATGGATTGGATAGGTAGGGGCTAGGGTTAGGTTGTTTAAGTAGCTAGGAGGACTAGTTTAGGGGCAAAACGGACCCTCTGATTAAAATCGAACGGTCGAGAAAAAAAATAGGTAGGGAGTCCAAATGAGAAAACAGAGATGTTTTAGGGATGTTGGGGGATGATCCGGACCCATCGGTAACGACTGCCCGGGTCAGGTCCAGGGGAGTTTCTGACGCACGCGAGGAGGCTGCGAGCTCGCAAGAGAGGTTAGGTGGTCACGGTCAAGAGGGACGCGAAAACCAGATTGGTCTCGGAACGGTCAAAGAAAGCAAGGGGGGACGCGGCAACTACGAGCGGATGCAAGTTTTAAAAGCAATGACGGCAATGAGTGCCGATGCAATGCGAATGATGCCATGAGATGAAATGCAAGACATGAACAAAATGCAAAACAAAAAACAAAAATCCAACCACGGAGGAAAATAACATAACGCATCTCCGGAAAAGGCAAGAGTTGGAGTTACGAATATGGAAAGTTGTATCCGGGGCGTTACACGGCGCCATAGGGAGGAGCAGCCAGGGAGATTTGCCCCTATCCGCCGGCCATGTAGCCTAGCTGGACATAGCATCGTCGAGGACCAGGCCAGATGGGACCAGTGGCGACGGCTCGCTGGAGGAACCCTAGTGCTGCAGGTAGGGGATCGAGGTAGAGGGAAAGGGGAGAGGAGATGCAAGTGGGCAGGGCAATGAATGCTTGCGTGTTTGTTTTTACTTGAGGGTCAGGTGTGACATGGGCGTCAGCAGTTGCATTTTGAGTGTAATATAGGCAGACAACAAAGTCATTTCATTATTCCCCTTCCCTTCAAGTTTTAGTGAGGTTCTACCCGAAATCCCCCCTCCAAAGCGAAATTAGTTAAGCACAAGCCCATAACTCAAAAATGACTTCTTTACATCTTTTATGGCTTATTTTGACAATATGCCCTGAAAAGGCGGAATCGAACTGGCCCTTAACCTGCAATTCAATTGTGCGTGCAATGATGAATCACTCCTGCCTGCTATGTGTACATTTAGGCATCATCATACATAGCATAACCTAATACATGTGCATTACATTGTAGAATCTAGAATATGCAATGTTTATGTTAGTTCATATGTTGCGCATGATGTTGAAATGCCCCTTAAATCTGGTCAGTCAAGTGATGGTCTTTAATCCTCCTTCTTTGCTTCTTTTCTTGATATGTAAGATTTGCTCACACATCTGTTCAATTGCTTGTTTGCATCAGCCAGCCATACTAGGACTGTTTGCTTTGATTACTTGTGGTTCTTGACCTAACACTCTAACAGAGCTTGTCAACGATTTAAACACTAAGGGCTGCTGTAGTGGGGCCTTGTCTAACTCATAGGTGACATAAAGGTTTAGCTGTACACTATAGTAGGCTCTCCAAGATTACCTGGAGATCCAGTTCGATGTTTTGCCTAGTTTTTACATGGTGCAAACATAGTAAATGCTCATTTCAATGTGTGCAAGTGCAAGAGATGCGGCATGTTTCATTATGTGGTGTTGTTTTTATATAATCTCATCCTTTTGTGTTCACAGACTCGAAAGTATGCATATTTATCTTCCAAGGAGACGAGTAACTAGTTTGTGTCACCTTGCAGAGGGGTGCAATGAAGATAAGATTGAGGATTTCCAAGTACAAGATGTTAGGAAGGAGCCTTGCAAGAGAAGTAGGAGCTGCACTGAGCCTCTTCAACCTACTAAGGTAAGTCACTGTATGCAACTCAACAGTTCAATTCCTTTTTTGTTTCAGGCATAGTTAATTTTCTCTTTTCAATTGCTCTATTTGTCCTCACTTAATGAGATGCCCAAATAACTACGCCTGATTTTCGGTACTTGTATCACTATTAGTTGACATAATTAAAGGCATTACCATTTAATTACTCTGCCGAAGTGTGCCTGAAGCTTTGAAGTCTATTAACCAACTATTATTGCATGAGGCTCACAATCTAGTTTATACTACGCAAATGATTGCATAGTTTTGCCTGCTATAGTATGTTGTCTAAATTTAATTAAGGTACAGAATGGCCAACTGCTTGCTTACTTATACGCAACGTGCTGTCTAAATTTGTAACTTGTCTGTGTTTTCGATTGGGCCCCAACATCATGCTCCTCTGGTGAGCTAAGAGGGATTTCTGTATGCAGGCTGCACAGACTATCTTTTTTATAATTTTTAAAATATCACCTGCTTAAGCTTCATGACGTGTAACATTTTTTTTGTGAAAGTGACGTGTAACATTATTGTTAGTCCTGTTTTGCCATGTAGTATAAAATAGTGTCTTGTTCGCTTCACTATTGTAACTATATTTTTGCCCTAGTCATGTCTACTTACAGAAAGATTTCAGGATGAAGTGACATCAACACAAAAATCTGCGAGCAGTGCGGCATGGCCGTTACCGAATGATTATGGATTGGAATTGGAATGTGCTGATGTTCTTGAGCATCAACTAGAGGTGGCAAGACAACGTGTACATGATTGTCAAAGTATAATCAACAAGTTGAGACTGGACATGCAAGTATTAGATGCAGGAGTCAAAAAATGAAACAAGACACCGAGGTAACCATGAAGGAATTGGAGATTTTTTAGACTGAAATTTGTGCTATCTGAATCCGGCCAATCCTATTTTCTGAAGAGATTATAGTTCAAATGGAGTTAAGTTGATGCGCGTCCATGATGTATGAGCTGTATTTGCCCAGTGTATGTAATTTGCTGTTTGTGTATGCTTTAGTATCACCTGTGCTGAACCATAATGCCTAGTGGGTATAATCGGCTGTTATTTCTTTATTGTATAGTGTAGGATTATTCTACCTTTCTATGCCTTGATCTCTTTGTTGTATAGTGTATGCTTTTTAGAGGTGATAGTATTGAGTAGGATAATTCTTTGAATATGCTATATCATTCAAACGGGGGCCAACTCGCCCGACCATGGCCCTTCACGGGCAATCGGATCCATGGGCCTTCTACGTCTCGCATGATCCATGGGCCTTCTACGTCTCGCAGGATCCATGGGCCTTCTACGTCTCGCATGATCCATGGGCCTTCTACGTCACGTAGGATCCATGGGCCGCCGACTCATTTATCGGTCTTGGACGGGCCTTTAATGGGCCGTAGACGGGCCTATAATGGAAATTGTACGTTTTATGGGCTGACCATAACATGCCGTTAATAGGCCGTATTTGGTGATGCTATGAAAATGGCCCAACATACTAATGGACCACAAACGGGCCGACTGTAACAACGGGCTGAATTTGTCCCACAAGTAGAAAATGACAGTAACGGGCCGTAAGTAACCAAATGCTGCAAATGAGCCCAGGAATAAATGGGCCCTCAGAAGGCCGAAAGTTAACTTGGGCTAGAAACAGCCCAACGGAATAACCGCCCGTTAATGGGTATAAAGTGTTACACTGTTCATTACGGTCCAGTTTCACCACGAGCCGTTAATGGGTGTAAAGTAATACACTGTTCATTATAGGCCAGTTTCAGCACGGGCCTCTAATGGGCCAAGAGTTACAAAGGGCCTCATATGGGCCGAAAGACGTCATGGTCCATACATGGGCCAGAAGTGAAAATGGGCAGGAATCATATTGGATTGCCCAAATGACGCTACATGGCCTAATTTGCATAGGGCGTAATGGGCCTTGGGTTAGCAGGCTGTAAATGGGATATATGCTAACAGGCCGTTAACAGGCCATTAGCGGGCTGTAAATGGGATATATGCTAACAGGCCCGCCAACTTTTGACCAAGTCAAACGGGCCGGCCTTTTCACAGGAATGGGCCACTATTGGGCCATGCCACGTGTTGAGGTATCATAGGCGCCTTCGGTCCAGTGAGTGGATGACATCTCTCCCAATGATGAGCCGACACGTGTTTCCTCCAGCCAATGATGATTTTACACGTGGAAAATCCCCATTGGTCGGGGCTGTTAACGGGTTATCGGATCCAAAACCCAACCCGATAGCTTAACAGTGTTCCGTTATGGTGGATGCCACGTGTCGGTCACCCTTGACGAAAGCACTCCTGTGACGTGCGATTTATCGTCATGGAAGTGGACACTTCCGTGATGATAATTTTGGTAATGTCATGGAACACTTCTACAACAGCACAGGTATGACTATCTTGATTCTGTCATAAAATCTTCATGGATGTACATGCATGACAAAAAATGCTACCTACTGTGACAAACACGTATCATCACGGAAGTGTATTTTTTTGTAGTGCTAGAGACAAAGCGGCATATCAGCCCGAACACCAGCCCGCACCCCGCTGCCAAAACACTACGGCCCGGGGCAATACGCAGGACCTGCGAGACGTATTGGAAAACAAAGCAGGACAGTCAAGATCGATCTATGGATCACGGGGGGCGCACCACAACGCGTGACAATGACCGTCACTCCGGATATACTAACAACAAGTCCGGCCGGGCCAACACAATAGACCAGACTTGTTCGAACTGCATCGTGACATAGCCCGACATAGAGGCCCCGCACACCCCCTCTGCTTCACTGTTGAAGTAATGGAACATGAATTCCCAGAAGGGTTTAAACCCGTCAACATTGAATCATACAATGGCACAACAGATCCCGCGGTATGGATTGAAGATTTCCTTCTCCAAATTCACATGGTATGTGGTGATGATCTACATGCCATCAAGTATCTTCCCCTTAAGCTCAAGGGACCGGCTCCACATTGGATGAATAGCCTGCCCGCGAACTCCATTGGCAGTTTGGAGAACCTGGAAGATGCATTCCTCGACAACTTCCAAGGCACTTACGTGCGACCACCGGACGCTGATGACTTAAGTCACGTAACTCAATAGCCCGGAGAGTCAGCCAGGAAATTCTGGACTCAGTTCCTAACTAAAAAGAACCAAATTGTCGACTGCCCGGATGCAGAAGCCCTAGCAGCCTTTAAACATAACATCCGCGACGAGTGGCTCGCCCGACACCTCGTCCAAGAGAAGCCGAAGTCCATGGCAGCCCTCACGACACTCATGACCCACTTTTGCGCGGGCGAGGACAGCTGGCTAGCTCGTAGTAGCATTACGCCAAGAAACTCTGGCACTTTAGATATCCGCGACAGCAACAGCAAGCCACGGCGCAACAGAAATAAGTGTCGGAACAATGGCGACAGCACCAAAGACACGGCAGTCAATGCTAGATTCAGCAGCTCAAAGTACGGTCAGCGGAAAAAGCCATTTAAAACAAACAATCTGGGATCATCCAATCGGGACCGCATACTCGACCGCTTGTGTCAAATTCACGGCACCCCTGATAAACCAGCCAACCACACTAACAGAGAATGTTGGGTGTTTAAACAAGCCGGCAAGCTGAATGCCGAAAACAAGGACAAGGGGCTGTATAGCGAGGATGATGAGGAGCCCCGGCGGCCGAACATAGGGGGACAGAAGAAATTTCCTCCCCAAGTGAAAATGGTAAACATGATCTATGCCACCCACATTCCCAAGAGGGAACGAAAACGTGCACGAAGGGATGTCTATGCGATGGAGCCAGTCACCCTAAAGTTAAACCCATGGTCATCCTGCCCGATCACCTTTGATCGCAGGGACCATCCTACCAGTATTCGTCATGGCGGTTCAGCCACATTGGTCCTCGACCCAATCATTAATGGATTCCACCTCACGCGAGTCCTCATGGACGGTGGCAGCATCCTGAACCTGCTTTATCAAGACACAGTGCGCAAAATGGGCATCGATCCTTCAAGGATCAAAACCACCTTTAAAGGTATAATCCCATGTGTACAGGCCTGTTGTACGGGCTCAATCACACTGGAGGTGGTCTTCGGATCTCCGGACAACTTCCAAAGCAAGGAGTTAATCTTATCGACCCCTTCTGTAGTGGCTATCATGCACTACTAGGACGAACTGCATTTGCTCGATTCAATGCGGTACCACACTACGCATACCTCAAGCTCAAGATGCCAGGACCTCGCGGGGTTATAATAGTCAATGGAAACACAGACCGCTCTCTCCATACGGAGGAGCACACTGGAGCCCTCGCAGCAGAAGTACAAAGCAGCCTTCTTCGGCAGACCGCCAACTCGGCGATAAATACCTCGGACACCGTCAAGCGAGTCCGGAGTACTCTGCAACAGGATCGTCAGGCACGCCAAGAGCTTGACTAGCAATTCGGCCTCCGTCCCAGTCCCAGTCAAGCGGCAAAATTTGTGCCGCGCGTACACAATTACGCACTAAAAATACCATGGGCATAGGCGGAGGCACGACGGCGATGCGGACCACAGTGCGGATCAACCGACACAAAACCCGCATACCTTTATAATCTTCTTTCTTTTCAGGACCCTACTTTCGGGAAGCTCCCTCAGAGAACCTGATTATCGGACTCATCATGGGAAGGAAAAACCAAGGAGGCAAGAGGCTTTGCGTACAAGACAATACCCAGGTGGTCTCTGTTAACGATCGTTATACCTGTTTTACATACCCACATGTAGCCTGCCCTTGGATAGGACATGTTAAATAGTCCTATTTTTGCTTATTGCATTACTTGTAAACATACGCTTTGATGTATTACTTAAATAACAATGGGAAAATATACATCATCAACTTATTATTGTTTTCTTTATATTTCCCCTTGACTGCATTTATTGCACCCATACACTTTGGTACATTTAGTTCGCCAGGGGCTTCGTTGTACCCCATAACATAGCAAGAAAAGTCCGAACACTTTCGACAGTGCGGCACCCCGAACTTATAGCGTTATATGCATCAACTCCAAATCATATCTTGGGTCAATAGTTGGGTTTGTCCAGCTCCCTTGTTTTTGTGCCTTACGTTCCGCTATATCGGCTAAGGTAGCATAGGGAGAACTACTGCGATTGTGTCCTGGTTCTTCCAGACCAGCAACTCAGTAGAGAAAGCCAAAAACTGACTGTCATGATGTGGCGAGAGCTAGTCGCTGTTCGAGAGGTCTTAAATCCTTAAAGATTTTTTCCGCTTCAGGTGAGGAATCGGCCTTGTCCGATTTAGGCGTGTATAGAGCCCCAAGTTCGGCCTTCCGAATACTAGGGGCTTCGCCAAAGTTTAAAATTGTAGACTTCTATGGCTAAGTGAGAGTGATAAAGCTGAATGGTGTGATTGCCTTGTTCGCTGCGCTAAACACCTCCTTAAAGGACCAACAATTTGGATACAGAGTGTTTGGGTTTTCCACGAACACCCCAGTACTAGTTACACGGGGGCACAAGCCAACGACTGACCAACTTTCGGAATTTTATAAACGGTCGCACAGAAGGTAATATTTCAAATCAAAAAGCATTGTATAGCGCACACGAACTTGTTTTCATATTACAAGACGACATGAGTACATTCACTCGGAAATTACATACATGGTACATTCATCGGCCACGAGGCGGGCGCCTTTCATAACGCTGTCATAATACTTCATGGGGTAACGATGCACCTTGCCCTCCGGCGGTCCATCCTTCACCAGCTTCTCTGCATCCATTTTGGCCCAATGCATTTTCACGCGGGCAAAGGCTCGGCGGGCACCCTCAATACATACGGAGTGCTTAATAACTTCCAGCCGCAGACAAGCGTTTACCATCCGCTTTATAAGGCCGAAGTAGCTATCGGGCAGGGGCTCGCCAGGCCACAGCCGGACTATGAAGTCCTTCATGGCCAGTTCGGCCGCCTTGTGGAGTTCGACCAATTGCTTCAGTTGGTCACTCAAGGGCATTGGGTGTTCGGCCCTAGCATACTGGGACCAGAACAACTTTTCCGTAGAGCTCCCCTCTTCGGCACGGTAGAAATCCGTGGCATCCGATATGCTGCGTGGCAGATCTGCGAATGCCCCTGGAGAGCTCCGAATTCAGGTAAGTAAAAGAAATGTCTCCTCCACATGCTTGCTTTGCATAACGAATGCATTACCCACCGCTGTCTTTTTGGCCGCCTGGATCTCCTGGAGGGCCTTTTGGGCTTCGGCCTTGGCATCTTTCACGCTCTGGAGGGCCTTCGCAAGCTCAGACTCTTGCGTCTTGAAGTCATGCTCCAAGGACTAAAACTTCTTGCCGAAGTCCTAGAGCTCTTGATGTACATCGCCTACCCAAGCATCTTGTTTTTCACGCTCGGTGTGCTCCTTGGCCACATTGTCTTTAGCCTCGGATAGTGCTTTCTTCAGGGCCGCCACTTCGGTCGTGGCCCCTATTCAAAAATCATGATGCTTTTGTTAGCATCACCAATTTTTTCTTCATTTATATGACACACGGATGGGGTATCACTTACCTTCGTTCTCTTCGAGCTGCCTCTTTGCGAGGCTGAGCTCTTCCTCGACCTGCTCCAGGTCCCGCTTGAGTCCAGCGACCTCTGCAGTATGGGCGGCAGCGGCCAGCAGCAACGCCTGCTTATTCATTTATACATTTACTGTTAGACTCCAGCGGATACAAGTTGACCCTCCGTTTGGCTTTTCTTTCCGAACACCAAACAGAGTATCAGGGGCTACTGTCTATCGGGTGATATTTTCTTACACTTTTGATTACTTACCTCAAAGCCTATTAGGAGGCTGGTGCAGGCTTCGGTCAATCCGCTTTTGGCGGACCGAACCTTTTCAATCACCGTACTCATAAGAGTACGGTGCTCTTCGTCAATGGAAGCGCCGCGAAGCGCTTCTAACAAATTATCCGATGCCTCTGGTTGGACGGAGGTCATCCGCACGGCCGGCTCGCCCTCCTTAGCAAGGGGATGCCTACTTGAATCCAGAACCTTTGAGGGTTCCAGCGCAGTATCCGGCTGGGAGCAGACTTGCTGCGGCTCCCGTCAAGATGATCCTTGGGGATCTTACCCCCCATGTGTCGGGCCTCTGGGATTTCGCCTTCGGTCATATCCAGAACCATTGCCCCCTGCTCTGTTATCGTTTGGGACAACACCTCGGTGTCATCCGCAGGCCGTGGGGAGGTATCCGTCGGGAGTGAATCGCTATTCATCTTCGATTCACTCAGGGACCCGTACGAAGAGGATACCTCGAGGTGGGACCCGGCCGGACTGCATATGCGTGTTCGGCGTTTTAACACACAATGAAGCTGAAACACATAAAATGTACTATAGAGTCCGGATGCTTACGATCTCGCGAGGGGCTTGCCCCTAGGCAACCACCCTCCTCGCTGTAGGCGGCCATGGTGGAATAGTCCGGAAGGGGTGTCTTTCCCTTCTTCGGCGTCCTAACCTCCCCCTCCAGGGCCGCTTTTCTCTTGTTTTCCTCCCCATCTTCGTGGGTGGAATCTTCCTCGGCGTCTTCGGCCGACGAGTCTATTACGGCCCGGTGCCGAAAACCTTTTTTGGTCCCCGTGGCCGCCTTCTTGGACCCTTCGGCCTCCCCAGATTGGGCGGTCTTCCTTCTCTTCTCTTCCCTGGTCTGGGGAGGCATTTCCTCTCCCTCCCCCTCGTCTTCGAACGAGGCATCCTATGTGGCCTTGCACCGGAGACCTTTCCTGGTCCCCGTGGCCTTCTTTTCGGCCTTCTTCTCCGGCACCTTGTAAGGCGCCAGAACCAGCATCTCCGTCAGGAGTGCGGTGGCTGTATCTTCGAGCAGCGGGGCTGGACAGTTGATCCGCTCCGCCGTCACCATATATTCCTGTTTTGTCAGCCTGGTGGCTTAAAATCCTCGCACAAATATACTGGGAAAGGCACGTTTTGTGATATTTAGAGAGCTTACCAGATTGGCAGGGCGCTTTGCGCTGAGTCCGCGGTCCTTGGAAGTGGGAGGGGGTACTTCGGTGGCCTTGAACAGCACCTTCTAGACATCCTTATCCGTCGTGTCGAAGAGCTCTCGCAGCGTCTGGTGTTCGGCCGGATCGAACTCCCACATATTGAACGCCCGTCTTTGACACGGGAGGATCCGGTGGAAGAGCATGACCTGGACCACGTTGACAAGCTCGATCTTCTTGTCTATCATAGTTTTGATGCAGTTCTGGAGTCCGGTCAGCTCCACAGGTACGCCCCAGGCCAGGCCCTTCTTTTCCTAGGAGGTGAGCCTCATGGGGATGCCAGATCCGAATTCGGGGGACGCCGCCAAGTTGGCGTCGCGCGGCTCAGTGATGTAGAACCACCCCGATTGCCACCCCTTTACGGTCTCCATAAAGGAGCCTTCGAGGCAGGTAACGTTGGGCATCTTGCCCACCATGGCACCTCTGCACTCCGCTTGTTGGCTGCTCACTATCTTCGGTTTCACATTGAAGATTTGTAGCCATAGGCCGAAGTGGGGCTTGATACGGAGGAAGGCCTTGCACACGACGATAAATGCCGAGATGTTGAGGACGAAATTTGGGGCTAGATCATGAAAATCTAGCCCATAGTAAAACATGAGCCCGCGGACAAACGGTTGAAGTGGAAATCCTAGTCCGCGGATGAAATGAGAGAGGAACACTACCCTCTCCTGAGATTTAGGAGTGGGGGTGACCTGCCCCTTCACCGGAAGCCTATGCGCGATGCTCGTGGCCAAGTATTCGGCCTCTCGAAGCTTGGTAATGTCCTCCTCCATGACGGAGGAGGCCATCCACTTGCCTCCCGCTCCGGACATGCTACGAATGGTCTAACAGAGAAGGTGAGAACTTGGGTGCTGGTGCTCAAGGGTGCGAGAATGGATGAGTAAAGGAGGAAGAAGGCGTGGGTGGAGATGCGGGATCCTTATCTCTTTATAAAGGCGGTACAAACTGTGCGCCTCCCCACTTGCCTGTTAAAATCGCTTATTTTCCAAAGCGCCACACGGTTGGGTTACCCATGCTCGTATTGACGAGAATCCTGTGATAAGGGGACACGGTCTCTGCTTCAACAAGACGTGCCAAGGAAATCGCCTCGCAATATGTGTGGTGGCTGGTTGAGAAGAAAACGGTTCGAATAATGACCGGGTCGTGGTGTGATGTCATGCTGTGTAAAGTTGTTAGCAGATTTGATTCCTAGAATATTGTTCTCTCTACGGTGGTATGTGGAATCTATTTTGCAGAGCCAGACACGATCC
Organism: Triticum aestivum; assembly: GCF_018294505.1. Classification (NCBI taxonomy): domain Eukaryota; kingdom Viridiplantae; phylum Streptophyta; class Magnoliopsida; order Poales; family Poaceae; genus Triticum; species Triticum aestivum. Next base: position 88,066,395 of record NC_057804.1, read on the forward strand.
TTGTGTTCGACATTTGCCTTGGAGTATTCGAAGATGGAACCTGGATTAGGGGTATTCGGTATAGAGTGAGGGAGTCCTGGATTAGGGGGTATTCGTCATTGAAGCCTGGTTCAGGGGCTATCCGGTGTAGAGTGAGGGAGTCCTGGATTAGGGGGTATCCGGATAGCCGGACTATATACTTCGGCCGGACTATTGGACTATGAAGATACAAGATTGAAGACTTTGTCACGTGTCCGGATGGGACTCTCCTTTGCGTGGAAGGCAAGCTTGGTGATTCGAATGTTAGATCTCCTCCTCTGTAACCGACTCTGTGTAACCCTAGCCCCCTCTGGCGTCTATATAAACCGGAGGGTTTAGTCCGTAGGACGGGAACAACAATCATAATCATAGGCTAGCTCCTAGGGTTTAGCCTCTACGATCTCGTGGTAGATCAACTCTTGTAATACTCATATCATCAAGATCAATCAAGCAGGAAGTAGGGTATTACCTCCATCGAGAGGGCCATAACCTGGGTAAACATCGTGCCCCCGGCCTCCTGTTACCATTAGCCTTAGACGCACAGTTCGGGACCCCCTACCGGAGATCCGCCGGTTTTGACACGGACATAGAGGCCCGCTGCATGGGCTCAATCACATTGGAGGTCGTATTCGGTTTGCCAGACAACTTCCGAAACAAAGACTTGATCTTTTACATCGTCCCTTTCCGTAGTGGCTATGACACACTGCTCGTACGAACTGCGTTTGCCCGCTTCAATGCGGTCCCGCACTATGCTTATTTAAAACTCAAAATGCCAGAACCACGTGGTGTTATAACAGTCCATGGAAACATGGATCGCTCCCTCCATACTGAGGAACAAACCGAGGCCCTCGTAGCGGAAGTGCAGGTCCGCCTTATCAAGCCGAACTCCACATCGGCAATCAAGCCACCAGACCCTATCAAACGAGTCTGGACTACCCCACAGAATGATAGTCCAGCTTGTCAGGAGCTCGATTAGCAATCCAGCCTCTGTCTTCGCCCCAACCAAGCAGCAGCATATGTACCGTGTGCTCATAACTACACACTAAACATACCATGGGCGACGATGGAGGCATATCGAGGATAAAGTCCACAATACGGCTCAAGCGTACCTGGACCCCCATCTATCTTTTTCTTAACTTCATTTTTTCTTTTTAGGTTCTTTACAACCCACATCACCCTTTCTATGTTGTCAAGGGCCCTTTTTCCGGCCCCTTATGAAAACTTATTTATTAAATCCTCTCAAAGGATCACACACCAAGGCAAAAAGCAGCACAGATGAACAGCGGAGTACTTAAAGGATCTTTCAAGATCCCCTCCTCCCCTTTTCAAGTACCTATACACAGGTTTCCCTTTCGCTCGGCATGTAAAATAGCCTCGACGCTTATAGCATTATCTATACAAATATATTTTGACGTACCAATCAGACTATAATGGAAACAATTTTTTTCCCAAACTATTTGGTCTTGGCTTATTTCCTATCCTATATTTTTTCTTCTTTTCCGTCTGATTGTCATGTACACCTCAGCACGACCTAAATCGCCAGGGGCACCATTTAACCACGTACATTTCTTACATTTACGATAAGTCTGAACACTTTTCACAGTGCAATTCAGCGTCCCGGATCTAGCATTATATGCATCGGCTCCGAATCATGTCTTGGATCAATAGTTGGGTTGCCCGGCTCCTGTGGTTACTACCTTACGTTCTGATTGTTCGGCTAAGGAAGTAAAGGGAGAACTACTGTGATTGTGTTTTTGGTTAGCCAAATAAACACCTCAGTAGAGAAAGCCGAAAACTGACTCTCCTGATGCAGCGAGAGCTGGTCAGCTATTCGGTGAATAAGTATAAATCTCTTGAAATTTTTTCCTTGTCACACGAAGGACTGGTTTTTACCTGGTCAGGTGTCTACAACACCTAAGTTCGGATCTCCAAACAATACCAAGGGCTGCGCCTACAATCTTATTGTCAAACTCCTATGGCTAAGTGAGAGTGATAAAGCCACATAATCTGATTTCCTGGTTCGCCGCACTAACACCTCCTTCAAGGACCAAGTCGTTGGGTTAAGTGTGTTTTTGTGCTATTCCAAACACCCCCATAGTATCTACACGAGGGGCTGAAGCCGACGTCTGGCCAACTCCCAGATTCAATAAACAGCCGCAACGGAGGATAAATAAATTCAGATAAAACAAGACTAAAATTATATAAATGCCTTGTTTTCATTATACAAAGCTTGGGCAGCACAGATACATTCATTCAAACATGATGTCCTTCAAACACAGACCCTCTATAATGCGGGATCCTTCAAGAACGTCGTTGAAGTATTTCTCCGGCATACAATGCTCCTTGCCTGTGGGCGGTCCCTCGGTTGCAAGACTCGTGGCATTCATCTTCGCCCACTGCACCTTGACACGGGCGAAGGCCATCCAGGAACCTTCGATACATACTGACCGCTTTATAGCATCAAGTCATGGGAAGGCATCGACTAGCCGCTTCACAAGCCCAAAGTAGCTATTAGGTATTGGTTCAGCTGGCCAAAGACGGACTATGACATCCTTTATGGCTAGTTCAGTCATCCTATGCAGCTCGGTCATCTATTTCAGCTGATCGCTGAGGGGCAAGGGCTGCTCTGGAGCAAGGTACTATGACCAGAATAGTTTCTCTGTTGAGCTCCCCTCTTCGGCTTGGAAGAAATCCGCAATATCTGCAACACTTCGGGGCAGATCCGTAAACGCTACTGGAGAACTCCAAATGCGTGTCAGAAAGGTATACTTTCTGCTTACAAATTTGCTCTACATATTAAAGGCCTTACCCGTCGCGATCTGCTTGGCTTCTCGGATTTCCTGACAAGCACCTTGGGCTTCCACCCGGGCCTCCTTTGCACTTTGAAGTGCCGTAATGAGTTCGGAGTCTCGATCAGACATATGTCGCTCCAAAGACTCACATTTGCTTATAGCATCAATGAGCTCTTGTTGGACTTCCTCCAACTTCACCTCATATTTTTGGCGGGTGGTTCACTCCTCGTCCGCCTCCTTCTTGGCCTCGGCCAAAGCACTCTTGAGGGCCTCGACCTCAGCCGTATCGACTATGAGCATAATCATAAAGCTTAGTTAAATACCAAATTGGAACAGCTATCCTGTCAAGAAACGTTTTTGGCATCGCATACCTTGCTTTTCCTCCAACTTTCGTTTTAGTTTGGACAACTCGGCGTCATGCGAGGTTGCCACTCGCATCGAAGCCTGTGCATCAACATAAACATATATGTTAGCTCCTGCAAAGCATTATTTCGATCCCCTGTTCGGCCTTCCTTCACGAACGCCGAACAGAGTCTCAAGGGCTACAATCTATATATAGGCATTCCTTTTGCAAAATAAGCAAAAATATTTTACTACACATACCTCAAAGCCTGTTAGAAGGCTGGTATAGGCTTGGTTTAATCCACTTTTAGCGGATCGAACCTTTTCAACCACCGCACCCATAAGGGTACGGTGTTCCTTCACAATGGAAACACTTTGAAGCGCTTCCATCAGAGTGTCTAGCGCCTCTAGATTGATAGGGGACGCGGGTGGAGACAACACGCCCCCTTCCCTGGACGAAGGTTGTTGGTCGATTTCAGAGTCGTATGGGTCTCCGGAATAACATTCGAATGGGGGCCGAATTGAGCATGGCCCCCGTTTTCGGTCTCCATGGGGGTTGACTTCCCCCTTTCTTCGGCAACAGAGACATTACCCTCCGTTGCCACCTTCACGGCCTGCTGCACCTCCCTATGACCTGGAGAGGTCCTTCAGCACAACACTTCACTGTTGTCCGTAGCGGCGGGGGGAGAAACCTATGGAGGAGATTCTCTCTCCATTGCGTTCAGCCCTAGCGAGTTCCCAGTTGATGATGATCGTTGAGGGAGATCACGGGTCGGGATGCAATTTGTAAAATCAATATATTAGAACTACAAGGCATGAAACCGGATATATGAATGGTGTCTTTGGATACTTACGATGCGGCCAGGGGCTTTGGCCTGGGATGCCACTTGGGGATGGCTTCGGCATCCGTTTCGGAGTCATCCGAAAGTGAGGGTTTCCCCTTCTTGGACGCTTCCGCATCTAGATCCGTGGAAGCCGCCCTTTTCTTCATTCCCCCCTAAAGGGGAGAGTTGCTCTCTTCCTCCTCTACATCTTCATCATGAGAGGAGGAGGACTCGGTGTCTTCTGACACGACGTCTGAACCACCCTTATGGCGAAGGCCACTTCTGGCCTCCTTGCCCTTCTTCTTGGCCTTCTTCTCGGGCACCTGATACGGTGCCGGAACTAGCATCTTTGTCAGCAAGGGGGTGGCCTGGTCCTCGGGCAGTGGAGCCGGACATTTGATCTTCTCCACCTTCTTTGTCCAGCCCTGTGGGAGTAATAAAATTCAATATACTCCTTGAATTTGCAAATAAAAGTTATCATAAAACTTACGGGAGTGGCCGGACGTGCGCAGTCAAGGCCGCGGTCTTCGGTTGTCTCCGGCCACAACTTTTGAGCCTTGAAGAGCAGCTTCCATATATGTTCGTGCGTCGTGCCGAAGAACCGCTGCAGGGTCTGAGGACCGGCCGGGTCGAATTCCCACATATATTGAGTCCGGTGTTGACAAGGAAGAATCCGGCGAAAAAGCATCACCTGGATCACGCTGGCAAGGTTGGTGTTCTTATTTATCATGCCCTTGACGCGGCTCTCCAGCATTGCCACCTTGTCAGGCGACTCCCAGTATAGACCCTTGTTAATCCAAGATGTAAGCCGCATCGGGGGCCCGGAATTGAACTCAGGAGGGGCGGCCCATGTGGTATCGTGGGGTTCCGTGATATAGAACCACACTGCTGCTATCCCTTGACGGATTCCATGAAGGTCCCTTTTGGCTAGGTGACATTGGGAAGTTTGCTCACCATGGCACCGCCGCACTTCGTGTGTTGACCTTTGACCAACTTCGGCTTTACATTGAAGACCTTGAGCCATAGGCTGAAGTGGGGAGGGACGCGGAGGAATGCCTCACACACGACGATAAACGCCGAAAGGTTGAGGAAAGGATTTGGGGATAGATCATGAAAATCTAACCCATAGTAAAACATGAGGCCGCGGACGAAATAATGAAGGGGAAACCCTAGTCCGCGAAGGAAATGGGTGATGAACACTACCCTTTCGCTAGGCTCCTGTCGGATATCGGGTTCCGGAAAAACCCTTAAGGTTCAAACACTAGGGTGCGCACGAAGATCTCCTCCTACCGAATCTCACTCTCAGCCTCGCCACGATCCCTAAGCTAGATCGATGAACAACACAAGAGACACAAGATTTATACAGGTTCGGGCCACCGTTGTGGTGTAATACCCTACAACTGTGTGTGGTGTGGTGGATTGCCTCTTGGGATGATGATGAACAGTACAAGGGAAGAACAGCCTCGCGGGGAGAGGTGTTCTTGTGCTTGGTGGTGTGTAGATGAACTGGGTACGGATCTGTCTCTACTGTGGTGGCTAGCCCTATTTATAGAGGCCCTGGTCCTCTTCCTTGAGCGGGAAGGGATCCCACAGCGGCCATTTTGAAGGGGGCAGCTAGTACAAGCTATCCTGACTAAAGGTGGTCTTCGCCTGCCAAAGGCACTGGTGGTGACGCTGTCTTGGGCTCCACGGTGACCTCCGTCCTGCCATCCTGCTGGTCTTGGTCTTGTTGCACCGATATGGAAACCTTTGCCTGATGCCTCGGTACTCCACGCCTACGCTTGCCCCCTTTGCACCAAAGAGGAAACAAGGACACTGTGCGGGCTAGCGCCCGCCTGGCCTTGGTCGTCATGGCTTGCGTCATGGGCACCTCGCGAGGTACCCCTTGCCTTGATCTCTCCGCCTCCTCGCGAGCCTGCCTGGTGAGGCCGCCCTGAGGAGGCCTTGCGTCGTCCGCCGCGCGAGGCTTCGCCCCTCGTGAGGGTCTTGAGTGTTTGGTTGGTGAAGACGGGTCGTATTGGGCCACTGGTTGAGCCATGCTGTAGGCCTCAGGCAGGCAAGTCTGGGCAGCCCCATTCCCAGAACACCGACAGTAGCCCCCGGGCCCAAGGCGCACTCGGACTTGGCTTAGCGGTGAAGCCAAAGGGCAAGTGCAGAGCGCCGCGGGCCCCAATAGCTTGTGGCCTTGGTTGCTGCATGGCGATTGATTCGACGTGAGGGTCTTCGCTTCCCCATGCTGCCTCAGCAACTACCTGACTGACGAGTCCCTGCTGCATGCAAAGAGAGTCATCATTACCTGCGATCATGGAGGTCGACGGTTGGCCTTCCAGGGACTATAAATAAGGAGGGGCGAGAGCCCCCGTTGTCCATCTCTTCTTGCTCCGCCTGATTCTTCTACCTTGCTTCATCTCCATCCTCGACGCCAATGACACCAATCCGCAAATTCCCGGTCGAAGAGAAGGGGAAGGCTCCCCGGGAGGGACCTGACCCACTCCCGCCGAAGAAACGGCCGGTCCCATGCCGCCGCAACGAGGTTGCGAGGCCGGAGATGACGAGGCCTTGGTGCGAGCGGCCACCTCCTGGGTTCCCGCTATCCCTATACGCCCAAGCCAAGGGCTCCAGGGAAAGGGATAGCGAGCGACGCCGCCCACGCCGCAGGCGAGGTCGACGAGCCGTGGCAACGCGCGTCATTGCTCCTGGAGTCCATGTCGTGGACTCCTCTCGGGAGCTCGTGCTACATGCGGCGATGCCTCCAAGCACCTGGATACACTTCCCTTCGTTCTTCGCCACTGAGATGCCGGCGACGGGGCCTCTCGAGCTTTGGCTACAACACGCCGACTACGGCGCTCCGGAGACCGGAGCGGAGGTTGAAGTCGTTGCCCCGGGCAAGGTCTTCATGACCCGAGGCTGGGGTGAGGTCGCCCGGGTCTGCCGAACGGGGGGTGCCCTCATGATTCATTTTGAATACGACGACACCTCCTTGCTGTCCTTGAAAGTCTTCGACGCAGAAGGCCGCCGCCTGGAGTGCTGCCCGAGTGGAGGCAGTCAGGACATCGACGTGGCAGGGGCTAGGCCTGCCGTTCGCTTCCCCAACGGCTCCTTCGGCAGCAGCAGGATGCTTGGGGGTCCAGCGACTCTCCGAGCTCTTGGCGACTCCGGAGACGAGCGACGATAGCTACGTGCCCTCGAGCTCGCGCCGTGCTCGGAGCAAGGTGGCAGCATCAGGTCGTCGCCACGACGGATCTGGATGGGGATGGCGCCGGCCTCTCGCAGCCCACTGTTGATGATGGCGTCAGCCATGGAGGCGTGGGTAGTTAGGGCTCCTTAGGATTCTCGTCTTTTGTTCCCTGCGAGGAATCAATAAAACACCCCATGGGTGCATGTAAAGGGTCCGCGATGTGTCTTGCTGATGTGATCCTTATTATGAAACTGTGCAAATGCTTGTGCCCTCCGGCTTGGTTCCCCCTTTCTATCCTCGTGACGACTTAGCGCTCTACGCTGACAGGTCCCAGTCCCCAGGCAGGCTGCAGCAATCGCTGGTATGCCAGGTCGTGATGCCGTGGTCAAGGCCAGGAAGTGAGCGGCCCGAGGTCCAGTAAGAGCCCCTGAGGCGCGATGCCCAGGAGGTCCCCTTTAGCGCGCAAGCAGCCGCCAAAAGATGAGAAAGGAAAGCAACATTGCCGTCACAGAGCCGCAGCAAGTGAAGATTTCACGTTGCAACGATTAGTTGTTCCAGGCGTGAAATTATCTTGATAATATGGAGTCGCTCCCTTGCATTGCACCGGACTTGTATGTCGGCAGCTGTGACGCAGCTAGGTTAGGCCCTCACGAGATTTCCCGTTCTTCCCCACACTCTCCTTCGTGCTCTACGTCCTCAGGTCCCGGCCCTCGAGCGAGCCCAGCCGCCGCTGGTATGCAAGGTCGTGATGCCGTGGTCAAGGACAGGGGGTGAGGGATGGAGACCCAGTAAGAGCTCCGGAGTCGCGATGCTCAGGAGCCCCAATTTTAACGCGCAAGCGAATCGTGTGGGAAAGAGAGAGAGAGAGAGAGAGCTCGTGGTGCCACATGCTATAGACCTCAGGAGGTTCCTGTATATCAACACGAGAAAAGCACGGGTTGCCATTATGATTGCCGAACGACCATTGGTTGCTTCGAGAGAGTGGTGAGGGCACAGAGGGCCTGGAGAGGTGACGTGTGCGGGGTGCCGTGTGCCAGAGCTTGACTGCTCAGATTTGTCGGTGTTGTAGGGGCCATGCACAAGCATCGTGCCAGCGCGAGCGGCTCCAGTGGTAGATGTTAATCAAGCAGGCGATAATCACAGGCATGTTAGGCATGAAAGGCAAATCAGCTTAGGTAAATGTAGGAGGGATACATGCCACTAGGTCAGGCCCGAGCAACTTGGGGATTGATAATCCCCAAGTGCAGGGAATCACCTTAGCAATTCCCAAAGGTGGAAGTGATAAGTATGGAGTGTCAAACCCACAAGGAGCTAAAGGTAAGATCAATATTCTCTCAAGCCCTATCTGCCACTGATACGACTCTACATGCACCGAACGTTTGCTTCCAACTAGAAACAAGAAATAAAACTGTGTTGTGGGTATAAAGAGGATAACTTTGCATGATATCGGAGAGCTAAAATATAAAAGTAGGTGCTGTTATCAAAAAGCTAGAATATATTACTAAATAATATAAATAGCGAGTGTGGAATAATGGTGGATCGGTGTGCGGAATTGTCCTAGGCAATTGTTAACAAGACCGGTAATCACTATTGCAATTCCATATGAGGGAGAGGCAAAAGCTAACATACTTTGTCTACTTGGATCATACGCACTTATGATTGGAACTCTAGCAAGCGTCCGCAAATACTAAAGATCATTAAGGTAAAACCCAACCATAGCATTAAAGCATCAAGTCCTCTTTATTCCCATACGCAACAACTCACTACTAGGGAAAAGCCTATACACAGAATCTTATCAGCAGCGCTCCTCAAAATACCGCGCTACTGCTATTTAGCAGCAGCGCGTTTCACCAAAACCCACTGCTGACAGGAAAATAGCAGTAGCGCGTCCATCACAAACCGCGCTACTGCTATAACTGCCATGACCTCGCCCCCCCCCCCCCGCTAGTTATAGCAGTAGCGTTCTATACAGAACAGCTCTACTGCTATAGAAGTTAGCAGCAGCGCGCTTCTAGGAAAACCGCTACTGCTAAGATCAGCCCACAAGTTTAGTCCCACCTTGCTCCGTGAATAGGGTTTTTACCAGCTTAAATTTGTTATTTATGAAACTACCACAACCAGTTGGTCTTCACTGAACTCTATGTGTAAAATTTGTGGCCGCAATATGAGTCCTCTCCGGTTCCTACCGGAGGGGACTCATATTGACAATTCAGATTGTACACAAAAAGATCATTGATGGCCAATGTATTTTTGCATTGATGTATTTTTTGTATAGTTACACTTAGCAGTAGCGGTTTATATGCAAAGCGCTACTGCTATTCAGATTAGCTGTAGCGCGTTTTGGCAAACGCGCTACAACTATCCCTACCTTATCCCCACACGCACGGCCGGCCCTCACTCACACTGATCTCACTCTCGCCCGTGTGCCGATAACCGTCGTTGTGCGTCGTTGTCGCCGCCGCCGCCTTCGTCCGTCCGACGCTGAGGCACTCCCCTCCTTGCGTCCCTCCTCCTCCCTCCTCCCTCCGCCTGCGGTCGCCCCTCCCTCCTCCGCCGCCGCCCTCCTCCCTCCGCCGGCAGCCCTCCTCCCACTGCCCTCGACCTCGCCGCCCCTAGCTACCTCTCCGTCGCCCCCACCCCCTGCCACTAGTTAGTACTAGATTTAGTAGTAGTAGATGTTAATTTAGGGTTCATAGCTAGTACTAGATGTTGCTTAGTTAGTACTAGATTTTTAGTAGTAGTAGTGGTAGTTGAACTTCTTTAGTTGTAGTTGAACTAGTTTAGTAAGTAAATTAATAAACTAGTTGAACTAGTTGAATTAATAGAACTAATGTATTTTTAGTAAGATAATTAATATAACTAGTTGAACTACTTTATTTTAGAAAGAACTAGTTTTTTTCTATTTATAGTAAGTTTATATTTAGTAAGAACTAGTTGAATTAATAAAACTAGTTGAACATGTCATATTTGTTGTTATTTTTTAGTTTAAGCAATTATTCGGGATGTATTAGTATAACTTATATGGTTTTAGGTGACCACCGTCGTCCCCGTCACCGACCCCATCCGACATCCCCGCCGTCGTCCCAGTCACCGACCCCCTCCGACATCAAGGTGAGACCAGGCAAATATCCTTGTATATCTTGTGTTGTTGCTCAAATAGGATATGTGGTTGCCCAAGTGGCCGTTCATGTTCAGTTTACATCTCCGAGTGGCCTATGTTTTGCCGGAGTGTTGATTAATTTCCGTTCCGGCAAATTTCAGGCGCTCGATATGTCCTTTTTTAGCAAAGGTCATGCTGGATTTTTTCGTGAATTTTGGCATGACTTGTGCTAGAATATGTACAAGTTTAATCTTTGAATTATGATTGTAGGAAATGTCGTACGTGGACGACGACAGTCTCCCGGGGGAGTGTAGCTGGTGCCACGACGATCGAGGTATGCGCGATAGGTTCGTTCGGCTGGACGAAGATTGGTGCTTCAGCATTAAGCTCGAGGAGACCTTCGATTGTGAAACGGTACGCAACAACGACAAGTGTTTTTTCGTAATTAAGCATGACTTCAACTATTTCAACGTCTAATTTTCGTATTTTACAATTCGACTAGCTTATCCCATGCCATGCAAGACACTATGTCTTGGAGAGGATGGGTTTTGAAGACCATGAAAATTTCGAAAACAAAGAAAATACACCTAAGGACCCATCATGATATGGATTTTGAAGTAAATCTGTGCAATCCTCAGAGCGTAACCCATTTTGGTTGCCAAAATTGGGAAGCACTTTGCAAAATGTATGGTTTTTATGAGGGTATGATCATCACCATGGATCTTGGTGATCCTGACATCGAGCAAGACAATATGGACATTTGGGTCCTTGTTGATACGCTTCCGATTGTACCGCTATGTGAGTTTCTCAAACATAGTTATTAACTAATTTATATTGTTTATTTCAAAATAGTTGATAGCTTATTTCCATTGACAGCTTATTTTGATTCTTCAAAGACTGTGCGGAAGATGGTAGATAAAACCCACAACACCGATGGCAACAAATTAACATATAAGGAGAAAAATCATCTGATCGCATTTTGTACTCTTCTTGAGAATTACAATGACTATTATCAAACTCCTCCAAATTATGGTGAATACGTGCCACTAGTGCATGTGTTGAACCACGGTAACTTCTATGGAGATACCCTGGTAAGATTTTTTACTAATTACGACATCCGTGCATCTTTTGCATACTTCTATAACTAGTACATCATTGCTAACTACGAAGTTATTATTATGTTTTTCAACAGAAACTTCCGATGGATTGTGGCCTCATCTGATGTCTCTACAAGGTCGCCTCTCAGTTCTGAACATACTGCCAGGTATATCTATGGAGCTCACCTGTGCATATCAGATTTCTAAAACCCGTGAACACATGTTCATCAAAGAATGGAAGAAATGTATGGACGTTCGCAAGGAGGTTCTTGGAAGTAACATTCAGCGAAAGGCAAGAATTGGAGACAGACTAATTTCCATTCTCCATAATGGAGAGTCAGGGGCTATCTTGTTTTTTGCTATTTTACCTTACAAAATGTAGTATGTCTTAATCGAATGTAATAGGTCCTATGAGGTACAATATGGTTATTATGTGGTAATGTGTTAGAGTTGGTAATGATGATCTTGAGGAGGTGTTATGTGATGTCAATGATGAAAACGATGATCTCGAGGAGGTGTTATATGACAATGATGTATTATAATGATAGGTTGTTAATGATATGATGATGATGATGATATTATTATATCATTGGGTGAAAGAACCGCAGATTAGTTTCAAGTGGATGGACATCCACTTGAAACTAGTCCACGGTTCTTTCACCCCATGATGTAATAACTCGTTATGATGTAAAAACAATCTCTAAATTCCTTTTGTATGAAAACTTGTGTAAAGGTGCATGAATACAACATGAACTAAAAAAGAAATAAAATACTAAATAATAGTAGTAGCGCGGGAAAGAAGAAGCGCTACTACTAATTACCAGTAGCGCTGTTCTAAAGAAGCTCTACTACTAAGTCAATTTAGCAGTAGCGTGGGTCTAGGCATGCTATTGCTAAGCATTAGCTGTAGCGCCTTATTAGTAGTGCTCCTGCCCGCACTACTGATAGGCCTAAAACCCGCGCTGCTGCTAGGCTTTTCCCTAGTAGTGACTCCTCTTACTCGGGTTTGTGTTTCTATCACTCACCAACCCACTATAAGCAAATCATGAACGTATTGCAACACCCTACAGCAGGAATCCCTCACGCATGCGCGACACGGAGGGTACCATAGGACAGCATCAAAGTGAAACATACAACTCATACCAATCTAGATCATCAATCAACCCATAGACAAAAGATATGTACTCAAAACATCATAGGATGGCAACACATCATTGGCTCATAATATGTAGCATAAAGCACCATGTTCAAGTAAGGATTACAGCGGGGTGCGGGAGAGTGGACCGCGTAAAAGAGGTGAGGATGGTGATGATGATGGTGATGTTGATGAAGACGATCACCGCGGCTATGATTCCCCTCCCGATGGCACTCCGGTGCCACCAAGAGAGAGGAGGAGAGGTTCTCCCCCTTGTGCTTCCTCCTCCATGGCTTTCCCCCTCTGGTCCTTGGCCTTCATGGCGATGATGGCCCCTCCGAGATCCTCCTCCATGGCCTCCGGTGATGATGGCCCCCTCCGGCAGGGTGCCAGAGAGGGCCTAGATTGATTTCTTGTGGCTACAGAGGCTTGCGGCGGCGGAACTCCCGATCTAGGTTATTTCCCGAAAGTTTTAGTATTTATAGGAATTATTGGCGTTGGTTTCACGTCAGGGGGGTCTCCGGGCCGTCCACGAGACAGGGGGCGCCCCCCTAGGGGCGCGCCCTCCTATCTCGTGGGCAGCCCGGAGCTCTTCTGGCCCAACTCCGATGCTCCGTGGTCTTCTTTTGGTCCATAAAAAATCCTCAAAAATTGGCACGTCATTTGGACTCCGTTTGGTATCCCTATTCTGTAAAACACAAAAACAAGGAGAAAACAGAAACTGGCACTGGGCTCTGGGTCAAAAGGTTAGTCCCAAAAATCATATAAAATGATATATAAATGCATATAAAACGCCATAGATGGGTAATATAATAGCATGAATACTTCATAAATTATAGATACGTTGGAGACGTATCACCAACCCCAAGCTTAATTCCTGCTCGTCCTCGAGTAGGTAAATGATAAAAGAAATAATTTATGGAGTGTGAATGCTAGTAGGTTCACAAGTTTGATCAATGATAATTTCAATCACCTTTTCTAGCATCAATATGTGTCATAATAGTAGCTTATCTCATAGAACTTTTCATGATCAAGTAACAATCTATTCACAATGTCAAGTATGGTTCAGAAACTTCATTGAGAACTAACAAACTATAATTTCAGTCATTGAAGCAATTGCAATTTATCATAACATCAGAAAGAGTCAAGAAGAGAGCTTTTCAGCAAGTCCACACACTCAACTATCATATAGTCTCCTACAATTGATAACACTTAAGCAATACTGGTGGTTATGGAGGTTCAGCCAGACACTGAGAAAGATAGGGGCTTATTGTGTTGCCTCCCAACACATTCACCTTTAGGTGATGTCAACAATAATAGCCCATGCTAACTTACATCCAATTGGATATATATATATATTATGATCTTTCAAACACGAGGGGCTGGCCAAAGGATAAAATGAAAAGGGAAAGGTGAGGATCACCTTGACTCAAGCATAAAGTAAAAACATAACGAAAAAGATAGGCCCTTCGCAGACGGAAGCAGAGGTTGTCATGCGCGCTTAGAGTTGATGCACAAAATCTAAATGCAAAATAACATCACTTTATATTGCCCCTTGTATGTGGACCTTTATTATGCAGTCCTTCGCTTTTATTACTTCCACAACAAGATCGTACAAAGCTTATTTTCTCTGCACTAATAAGTCATACATATTTATAGAGCAATTTTTATTGCTTGCAGCGATGACAACTTACTTGAAGGATCTTACTCAATCCATAGGTAGATATGGTGGACTCTCATGGCCAAACTGGGTTTAAGGATATTTGGAAGCACAAGTAGTATCTCTACTTGGTGCTAGGAATTTTTGGCTAGCATGAGGGGGAAAGGCAAGCTCAACCTATTTGGAAGGTCAATGACAATATACTTTAACTGAGATGTCGGAAAACATAAACCATTACATTGTCTTCCTTGTCCAACGTCAACTCTTTTAGCATGTCATACTTAATGAGTGCTTCACAATCATAAAAGATGTCCAAGATAATATATTTGTATGTGAACCTCTCTTTCCTTATTACTTCCTATTAATTGCAATGATGACCAAAACTACGTTTATCAACTCTCAACAACTTTTATGCCTCATACTTTATATGTGTGAAGTCATCACTAACCATGTTATAAGCATATGAAACATATAAAAATTCATATTTATGACATTCAATTCATTCCCCCATTTACTCATAGGATATACATGAAGCACATGAGTAAATGACAAACTACTCCAAAAGATATGAGTGAACGACACTGAGTAGTCAAATAATTAACTAGCCATGGAAGGGTTCCCCTTTTTTATTCAATAATTAAGATCCAAAGATTTTATTCAAACAGGGAGTAAAATTGAAATATAATGACATTGCAAGGATAGCACAACTCATGTGAAGAAGCAAAAACTTAGGCTCAACCGATACTAACCGATAGTTGTTGGACAAGAGAGGTGGGATGCCTACCGGGGCATCCCCAAGCTTAGATGCTTGAGACTTCTTGAAATATTATCTTGGGGTGCCTTGGGCATCCCCAAGCTTTAGCTTTTATGTCTCCTTAATTCCTCTCATATCACGGTTTCTCTTTTTATCATAAGTTTCATTCACAACAAACTCAACAAGAACTCGTGAGATAGGTTAGTATAAACCAATGCAAAACCTTATCATTTTTTACTGTAACAAATCACTTAAATTATTATTCAACATTGCATAGTAAATGTCTCTGCATATTTAATACTCCTATCCTCAAATAGAATCATTAAACAAGCAAACATATGCAAACAATGCAACCATAACAACAATCTGCCAAAACAGTACAGTCTGTAAAGAATGCAAGAGTATCAATAGTTCCCTAACTCCAAAAATTATGAACTAAAATTCCCACTGTAATAAATTTATCAGATCTTAATATGAAAAAATATTCAACATTATACTATTCTCTGACTTTTCTAGGGAATTTTTGCAACAGTGGTAAACTTTCTGTTTTCAAACAGCAACATGTATACTAGCAAAATAAACATGGCAAAGGCTTATCCTTGACTTTTGTATTGAAAATAAAGATGAAAAACATTAATATAAATACCATCAAGAAAATACTAACAAAATAAAATGACGCTCCAAGCAAAACACATAACATGTGGTGAATAAAAATATAGCTCCAAGTAAAGTTACCGATGAACGAAGACGAAAGAGGGGATGCCTTCCGGGGCATCCCCAAGCTTAGGCTCTTGGTTGTCCTTGAATATTACCTTGGGGTGCCTTGGGAATCCCCAAGATTAGGCTTTTTCCACTCCTTATTCCATAGTCCATCGAATCTTTACCCAAAACTTGAAAACTTCAACCACACAAAACTCAACCAAACTTCGTGAGATAGGTTAGTATGATAAAGAGTAAACCATGCACTTTGGTACTGTAAAAGGCAAGGTTCATAATTGTTTTCACATAAATCCTACTGTACCATATCATTTTTACAAATTATATTGAGAAATATAAGCCATAGAAACAAGAAAACAAGCAGACTATGCAATGAAAACAGAATCTGTCAGAAACAGAACAGTCTGTAATGATCTGAACAATAACCATACTTCTGCTACTCCAAAAATTATGAGATAAATTGGTGGACGTGAGGAATTTGTCTGTTAATCTTCTGCAAAAAGAATCAACTCAAAATCACTCATCTGTAAAAACTGACAGCTAATCTCGTGAGTGCAAAGTTTCTGCTTTTTACATCAAGATCACATTAACTTTCACCCAAGTCTTCCCAAAGGTCTTACTTGGCACTTTACTGAAACAAATGCTATAAAACATGATTACTACAGTAGCTTAATCATGTATACACACAAGAACAGTAAGGATAAATATTGGTTGTCTCCCAACAAGCGCTTTTCTTTAATGCCTTTTAGCTAGGCATGATGATTTCAATGATGCTCGCATAGAAGATAAGAGTTGAAACATAAAAAGAGCATCATGAAGAATATGACTAGCATATTTAAATCTAACCCACTTCCTATGCCTAGGGATTTTGTGAGCACACAATTTATAGGAACAAGAATCAACTAGCATAGGAAGGCAAAACAAGTATAACTACAAAACTTTAAGCACGTAGAGAGGAAACTTGACATTATTGGAACTCCTACAAGCACATATTCCTCCCTCATAAAAAATTTCAGTAGCATCATGATAGCAACTTTGTTCTCATACTCAAATGGAACCTCTCCCGAAATAGTGGAATACTAACTAAACTTGACACTCTTCCAAATCCACTTTCATAAATATCGTACAGAGATTCAGCATCCTCCAAGATAGTGGGATCAATAATTCCTAAAGATGACACTCTTCCAAATCCACTTTAAACTATAGCATTATTCATACTTCAAAAGATATAAGTGAAGTTCCTGGAGCATTTCACAATTAATATAGACTAGCCAACATACAAGCTCAACATATATAAGTGAAGCGCACAAATCATTCTATAAAGCCTTACTTCGAATGATTTAAGTGAAGCACAAAGAGCAATTCTATAGGATCATACTTAAAAGATATAAGTGAATCACATGAAGTATTCTATAAATCAATGAAGAGCTATCTCATACTATCATTAATCTTAAAGGAAAATACAAAGACAAAGGACACAAGTCATGTGGACAAAACAAAAACCAAGGTATACCGATATTTATTGAAGAAGAAAGATGGGATGCCACCGGGGCATCCCCAAGCTTAGATGCTTGAGTATCCTTTTGAAATATTTACTTGGGGCGCATTGGGCATCCCCAAGCTTGAACTCTTGTCTCTCTTTATTCTTCTCACATCGGTAACTCCTCGTTCTTCAAACACTTCATTCACAAAAACTTAAACAAAAAATTTGTGAGATCCGTTATTGCAATAAAGCAAACTACCACTTTAAGGTACTGTAATTAACTCATTCTTTGTTTATATTGGTGTTAAACCAACTGTATTCCAACTTCTCTATGGTTCATACCCCCCGATACTAGCCATAGATACATCAAAATAAGCAATACATCAAAATACAACACACGAAAAACAGAATCTGTTAAGAACAGGACAGTCTGTAGTAATCTGGAAGTTTAGTAAACTTTTGTAACTCTAAAAATTATGAAATAAATTTGAAAATTTTAACAATTTGTACAGAAGTAATGTGCAAAATGTTTCAGGTCCATTCGACTTTCCAGTAAAAAAATGTAAATTCATGCACTACAGCCAAATTTTTTGTTTTTGTTCTCCACATAGTAAGCAAGCAATTTTATCATACTAAAACCAAAGCTTGGCACAAAATTTTTATAATACAATGGATATATACAAGGGGGTAATTATTTACAGAGAAACTTCCATGAAAAAATTCTACATTGTTTCTGTGAGCAAGAACACAAGTGCTCAAGGTCGACCCTCACTTCTTCAATGCATAACTTTCCAATCACTTCTCTTTTTGAAAAACTTTTTTAGGCATGAGAGGCAAGTAAATAATTTTTTTTGGTGTTTTCATTATTTTTAATTTTTTTTGTATGTTTAACCCACAACTAAACAGGAACAAAAAGGAAAAACAAGATCTACTAAGTAAAGAAAGCAAACAAGCACACATGAGAATATCAACCCCACGCTATTGCTCCCCGACAACGGCGCCAGAAAAGAGCTTGATAATCGCCAAGTGCAGGGAATCATCGTAGCAATTCCCAAAGGTGGAAGTGATAAGTATGGAGTGTCGAACCCACAAGGAGCTAAAGGTAAGTTCAATATTCTCTCAAGCCCTATCTGCCACTGATACGACTCGACGTGCACCGAGCGTTTGCTTCCAACTAGAAACATGAAATAAAACTTTGTTGTGGGTTTAAAGAGGATAACTTTGCATGATATTGGAGAGCTAAAATATAAAAGTAGGTGCTGTTATCATAAAATTAGAATATATTACTAAATAATATAAATAGTGAGTGTGGAATAATGGTGGATCGGTGTGCGGAATTGTCCTAGGCAATTGTTAACAAGACCGGTAATCACTATTGCAATTTCATATGAGGGAGAGGCAAAAGCTAACATACTTTCTCTACTTGGATCATATGCACTTATGATTGGAACTCTAGCAAGCGTCCGCAAATACTAAAGATCATTAAGGTAAAACCCAACCATCGCATTATAGCATCAAGTCCTCTTTATTCCCATACGCAACAACTCCTCTTACTCGTTTTTGTGTTTCTGTCACTCACCAACCAACTATAAGCAAATGATGAACGTATTGCAACACCCTACAGCGGGAATCCCTCATGCTTGCGCGACACGGAGGGCACCATAGGACAGCATCAAAGTGAAACATACAACTCATACCAATCTAGATCATCAATCAACCCAAAGACAAAAGATATCTACTCAAAACATCATAGGATGGCAACACATCATTGGATCATAATATGTAGCATAAAGCACCATGTTCAAGTAAGGATTACAGCGGGGTGCGGGAGAGTGGACCGCGTAAAAGAGATGAGGATGGTGATGATGATGGCGATGTTGATGAAGACGATCACCGCGGCGATGATTCCCCTCCCGATGGCACTCCGGTGCCACCAAGAGAGAGGGGGAGAGGTTCTCCCCCTTGTGCTTCCTCCTCCATGGCTTTCCCCCTCTGGTCCTTGGCCTTCATGGTGATGATGGCCCCTCCGAGATCCTCCTCCATGGCCTCCGGTGATGATGGCCCCCTCCGGCAGGGTGCCAGAGAGGGCCTAGATTGATTTCTTGTGGCTACAGAGGCTTGCGGCGGTGGAACTCCCGATCTAGGTTAATTCCCGAAAGTTTCAGTATTTATAGGAATTATTGGCGTTGGTTTCACGTCACGGGGGTCTCCAGGACGTCCACGAGACACGGGGCGCCCCCCCCCTAGGGGCGCGCCCTCCTATCTCGTGGGCAGCCCGGAGCTCTTCTGGCCCAACACTGATGCTCCGTGGTCTTCTTTTGGTCCATAAAAAATCCTCAAAAATTGGCACGTCATTTGGACTCCGTTTGGTATCCCTTTTCTGTAAAACACAAAAACAAGGAGAAAACAGAAACTGGCACTGGGCTCTAGGTCAAAAGGTTAGTCCCAAAAACCATATAAAATGATATATAAATGCATATAAAACACCATAGATGGGTAATATAATAGCATGAATACTTCATAAATTATGGATACGTTGGAGACGTATCAGGGATGATGCGTCCCGAGGGGCACCCCCAGCAAGGTAAACTAAAGACATAAGCAGAAGGGATACATGCCGCAGGGACGGACCCACACAGCCTGGGAATGATGCAGCCCTCAGGGCGGTCCCGGCTGAAATGAACTTGGAAGATGTCACCTGGTACCATTGTAGAAGGGGTGTTAGAGCAGCTGAAGACGCGCGGTGAAGAGGCCGACCCTCAGGAGCCGCTGGAGCCCTGAGTCTCGGAAGGCTCTGCGAGTCCAGGTCGATCCTCGAGGACCGTCTCCATCTCCGCTAGGACCACAGGATGCCTGGCCTCCTGAGCCGCCAGAATGCTCCGCAGGTGATGCTGGAAGGTGGCAACCGCGTTTGGCAGGCTGAAAGGCATACAAAGATAGATGTACGGCGGACCCTCGCAGCGTCCCACGCAAGAAGGCCAGAGGCGCTCCTGAGATGCGGCTCGGTTGAGCACTGGGACATCGATGCAGACGCGCAGCCCACCATCCTCGCCCGGAGGGGGGCCACGCCAGGCAAGCGGCGGTCGCTGCGCATGGCTCTTTCTTCTTTAAGCTCGCGAGTAGTCTTGGTGATGAACTCCTGAACGTTGGGCTTTCCACGCCCTGTGCCTTCCTAAGGGAAACGTGTTGTGAATGACGCCTCCAAGTGGTGCCCAAGCGCCTCCCTCGTGATGTTGGCAATGTCTGAGGCCCTCCAGAAGAGAGCCTCCGAGCCCTGCCTGAGGACGGCACCGGGTAAGGGAGTCCTAGATTAGGGGGTATCCGGACAGCCTGACTATATACTTTGGCCGGACTGTTGGACTATGAAGATACAAGATTCAAGACTTCGTCCCGTGTCCGGATGGGACTCTCCTTTGCGTGGAAGGCCAGCTTGGAGTCTCGGATGTTAGATCTCCTTCTCTGTAACCGACTCTGTGTAACCCTAGCCTCCTCCGGTGTCTATATAAACCAGAGGGTTTAGTCCGTAGGACGAGAACAATCATGATCATAGGCTAGCTCCTAGGGTTTAGCCTCTACGATCTCGTGGTAGATCGAATCTTGTAATACTCATATCATCAAGATCAATCAAGCAGGAAGTAGGGTATTACCTCCATCGAGAGGGCCCGAACCTGGGTAAACATCGTGTCCCCTGCCTCCTATTACCATTAGCCTTAGACGCACAGTTCGGGACCCCCTACCCGAGATCCGCCGGTTTTGACACCGACATTGGTGCTTTCATTGAGAGTTCCACTATGCCGTCGCGATAAGGTTTGATGGCTCATCTCGTTGTCAAGGACAACATCACCTCTAGGGGAGCCCTGGCACTAGGCCAGACTCTCCGGCTGGGCGGCTTCGCCATGACCGCCCGATCGGTGGCCACGCCAATGATGACCTCTCAGGTCATCAAAAACAACTTCCACGTCGATGCGGAACTTGCCAAACAGATGAATCGAATGGAGCTCTCCTCCCTTAATGAGCTCTTGGATCGCATCGCCGCTCTGGGCATCGCTACGGACTATGACTGGATCGGGCTTAAACCCGACCAAAGGGAGATTTACTCTCTGCCGGTCACCCACAAGATAGCGGTAGTGGAAGAGCATCGTGCGGATTCTCCCTCTATCTTGAGGATGAATTATGTCCGGACTCCTGAGCTCTCCGAGCCGGATACCCGCCAGCGGGAGGACATGACCCAAACCCCGAACTTAGAATCGAGCGGCGGGCCGGAAAAATTGGGCAACATCCCGGAGCCCGAGCTGCCAAGCTCGGAAGCTTCTCTGCCCCTGGGTCTAAGATTGGGTCAGGATTCGAATTTAAATCCGCCCACCCACCCAAACTTATGCAATCTTTCCCATATCACACAAGAGCCCCAAGAGATAGTACATCACTACTGGGCCAGATTCCTCCTTGTGATAAACAAGGTCAAGGACTGTCGCGAGGAAGACGCAATCTCACTTTTTTGCAAAAAATGCACGAACAAAGGGATCCTCAACGCTATAAGTCATTGTGACATAGTACACTTCACTGACTTAGTGGCCATAGTACAAAAGTATTGTGCGACGGCAAGCGCCTGGAAAACCCGAATAAACTTCTGGAATAATCAGGCTCTCACTAAACCCTTCGTCCGAACTAAAAGGGTAAACTCTCGTAATTCACCTGATTCAATTCCCAAAAAACCAAAGCCCGCTGGAGGGCGTGGAACCGTATTGGAGGAATGGCTCAATCGGCCATGCAAAATTCACAGCACGCCGGATACCATACCAACGCATAGCCTTAGAGCATGTTGCATACTCCGGCAGGTGGCAAAGAGCGGCGAGGAACTCCTTGTGAACCATAAAGCAGAGCAACATCCCGCCAAAGACAACAGTGTGGTACTGACAGTCTTCGAGACATTCGCCTCAAATAATAGGCGCAAGCGAGATCATCGCAGTTTCGCTGAAGTTTGCCACGTGGCAAAAATAAATCCATGGAGCGACACTGCTATAACCTTCAATGCCAGTGACGAACCTCAATTCCAAACAGTCCAGGCACCAGCCGCTTTGGTCCTTAGCCCAATGGTAGACGGCTTTCGGCTCACTAAAGTGCTCATGGATAGCGGAAGGAGATTAAACCTCACCTACGAGGAAACCCTCAACAAGATGGAAATTGATAAAAGCCGCATTGAGCAAATCAGCACGACCTTCAGGGGAATCATCCCTAGTCGGGAGGTACGGTGTGCGGGAAAAATCACACTGGATGTGGTATTCGGCATGCCCTTCAGGGGAATCATCCCTAGTCGGGAGGTACGGTGTGCGGGAAAAATCACACTGGATGTGGTATTCGGCACGCCGGAGAGTTACAGGTCCGAAGAAATCACGTTCCAAGTGGCCCGGTTCAGAAGTGCATACCACGCCCTCTTAGGGTGGGATGCATTCACGAGCTTTCGAGCTATACCCCATTACAGGTACATGAAGCTCAAAATGCCCGGACCCAATGGAATCATCACTCTAGCTAGTGATCCAGATGTCGCACTCCGTGCCGAAAATAAAACTGCCGCACTAGCCCTGGAGGCATTATCCAAAGCCCTCGCGCCCGAAGAACTAACAACGCTGCATGCCACAGTGGACAGAGACGATGTAATACTCGACAAGCGACCCAAGTCCACCTCTTTCAAGCACGCGGACGAGATAGTCAAATTCCAGGTCCACCCAACGGACCCCACAAAGATAGCTTCCATTGGGACACAGTTGAACCCCACAATGGATGCCACACTGCGAGACTTCCTATGTGAGAATTGGGACATTTTTGCCTGGCATCCTTCAGACATGTCGGACATCCCACGCAGGCTGGCTTAACACAACCTCAATATACTGAAAGGATACAAGCCAGTTAAGCAGAGTCTTAGGCGCTTCTCAGAGCCTAAGCGGCAAGCCATGGGAGAAGAGCTAGCCAAGCTACTCGAGGCCAGATTCATCAGAGATATAAAACATCTGGATTGGCTAGCACACCTGGTAATGGTACCATAGAAGGACAAATCCTGGCGCCTATGTGTCGATTTCAAAGACCTCAATAAGGCTTGCCCTAAGGATCCCTTCCCCCTCCCTCGCATTGACCAAATCATTCACGCCACCGCAGGACATGACTCACTGTGTTTCCTCGACGCATACTCCGGATACCATCAGATAAAGATGGCGGAATCCGACCAAGCCGCAACGGCCTTCATAACGCCATATGGCCCCTTCTGTTTCAACACTATGCCTGTCGGGCTAAAAAACACCGGCGCAACCTATCAACGCATGATTCAGACATGCCTGGAGAAGCAAATCGGCAAAACAGTGGAGGCATACATGGACGACGTGGTCATCAAAACAAGACATGTCGAAACTTTAATAGATGACTTGAGACTCACGTTCGACAACCTCCGAACATACGACATCAAGCTCAACCCGGAAAAATGTGTCTTCGGTGTACCCTCCAGGAAGTTGCTCGGCTTCATCATTTCCAATAGAGGAATCGAAGCAAATCCGGCAAAAATACGAGCTCTGTCGCAGTTGGCTATCCCAACAGACCTCAAGCAGATCCAGAAACAACCTGGATGTGTGGCTGCCTTAAGCCACTTTATCTCCCAATTAGGAGAAAAGGCACTACCTCTTTATCGCCTTCTTCGGTGCATCGAACACTTCGAGTGGACGGACGCGGCCACGGCCGGACTGGAAGAAATAAAGGTCCTATTGGCCAGCAATCCAGTCCTAACTGCGCCAAATACTGGCGAACCTATGCTATTATGCACAGCTGCAACACACCAGGTTGTAAGCGCAGTGCTCATCGTCGAACGAGAAGCAGGCGGACATAAGTTCCCGCTCCAAAAGCTGGTATTTTACGTGTCCACTATCCTCACTCCATGCAAATCCCGATACCCACACTATCAAAAGATAGCATACCGGTCTTCATGGCATCCCGGAAGCTTCGACACTACTTTCAAGAGTGTTTGATTACGGTGGCCTCCGAAGTACCACTCAATGACATAATAAATAACCGCGACACCACGGGTCGGATTGCCAAATGGGTTATCGAGCTCCTTCCGTCCAACATAACATACAAACCACGGCGAGCCATTAAGTCGCATGTACTGGCTGACTTTGTCGCCGAATGGACAGAACCTGAACTCCCTAAAGAGTATGGCGCCTACTCCAATTGGATCATGCACTTCGATGGCTCTAAAATGCTGGTCGGACTGGGGGCGGGTGTTGTCCTGACATCCTCCAGTGGAGACACGGTCCAATACGTACTCCAAATATTATACACAGACTACAACAATGCAGCCGAATATGAGGCTCTGTTGCATGGTCTTTGGATGGCAGTCTCTATGGGCATTCAATGCCTAGAAGTGTGCGGGGACTCGAACCTCGCAATATCACAAATGAATGGAGACTTCGATGCCAAGGATCCGAAAATGGCGGCCTACCGTAATGCCATCCTCAAAATATCAGCTCGGTTCGAGGGGCTCGAATTCCACCACGTGGTCCAAGAAAACAATCAAGCAGCGGATATCCTCGCCCGCATCGGCGCTAAATGCGACCCCGCCCCACCTAATATTTTCTTGGAAAGGTTATTCAAGCCATCTGTGGTATGGGAAGGGGAGACTGGAAATACAAGTCTGGCTTCGAACACAACCCCAGATTCCGAACCATCTAACGTAATTGGAGGCTCTGCCACCGAAATAACACCTTCGGCCCACGAAATCATGGCTGTCATCGCCCCGTGGACCGAGCCCTTCTTGGCCTACCTAAGTAGGCAAGAGCTCCCAGAGGACCAAAATGAGGCACATTGTATTGTGCGGCGTTCTGAGGCCTACAAAGTCCATGAGAGAGAGCTCTATAAGAAAAGTGCCACCGGAGTGCTCCAAAGATGCATCT
Source organism: Triticum aestivum (assembly GCF_018294505.1). Taxonomy (NCBI): domain Eukaryota; kingdom Viridiplantae; phylum Streptophyta; class Magnoliopsida; order Poales; family Poaceae; genus Triticum; species Triticum aestivum. Next base: position 88,091,426 of record NC_057804.1, read on the forward strand.
CTGAAGAGGAAGGGCGGCAGCTCTTGGCCGAAATCCATGCCGGACTCGGCGGGCACCACGCTGCAGCTCGGGCACTTGTAAGCAAGGTCTTCCGTACAGGTTTTTACTGGCCGACAGCCCGAGCAGATGCATAGTACCTTGTCCAATATTGCGTCGGTTGCCAACTCTTCGCCAATCAGAAACATATGCCCCCTACCACTCTCCAAACAATCCCCATAACTTGGCCCTTCGTGGTCTGGGGGCTGGATATGGTCGGACCTCTTAAAGGGGGAAGCCATAAGAAAAAATAATTATTGGTCATGGTGGACAAGTTCACCAAATGGATAGAAGCCAAACCAGTTAAAACGGCTGAATCCGGACCAGTGATAGACTTCATATCAGGGGTTGTACACCATTACGGCGTCCCCCACAACATCATCACTAACAATGGCTCAAACTTCACAGCCGATGAGGTGAAATCTTGGTGCGGCAACATGGGCATTAAGCTCGATTACGCCTCCGTCTATCATCCCCAAAGAAACGGTCAAGTCGAACGTGCAAATGGTCTCATCATGAGCGGCATCAAACCTAGACTAGTGCGATCCTTGAAGGAATCGGACACGCACTGGGTCAATGAGCTCAACTCCATACTCTGGGGGCTGCGGACCACGCCGAATCGTACCACCGTATACACACCATTTTTTATGGTGTACGGCGCAGAAGCAGTACTACCCTGTGACATAATGCATGACTCACCTCGCGTGCGCATGTACAAAGAGAAGGAAGCCGAGCTAGATCGGCAGGACAACTTAGATGCCCTGGAGGAGGAGTGTGACATTGCCAAAGCCCGTGCCGCATTCTATCAGCAGCAGGCTCGAAGGTATCAAAGCAGAGAAGTGTGGGCCAAAACTTATAACATTGGCGAACTCGTTCTACGCCTACTGGAGAAGAAGAAGGACAAGCTCAAACCCAAGTGGGAGGGTCCCTTCATCATTGATAAAGTTCTCACCGAAGGAGTGTACCGTCTGCGCAATACATCCGATAACAGACTCAAGCTGAACCCATGGAACGCAGCCAGACTCCGGAGATTCTACGCCTAGTGCCGAACTTAGTGTTCGTCTCCTTACCTCCACTCTTTCAATTATGTTCTCCTTCTTCCTTTCTCGCCCTCTTTACCTTCTTCACATAAAGCCTTAAATGTTGTATGGATGCTTGGATCGCTCCGGCCGCACTATGTGTGCTCACAATACTTGGGGGCTTCCTATACAGAAGCTAAATATAATTACTTTTATGGCTTCCTGCCCACCACATATGCGTCTACTTTCCATATGTGCATTTTCTTCACCATTATAAGCATCGATATGACTTAAGTTTTGGCCATGCTGGGTTGCCTGGCTCTTGTGTTTATGCCCTACGTTCCCGTTAATTCGGCTAGGGTATAAGGGGAGCACCTCTATGATTGTTACTGCCGGTTCAGTCGGATGTGTACCTCAGACTGGGTGAAGCCGAAAGCTAGCGTTCTTAAGGGAATACTTGGTCGGTGAACAAAAGACGTTTTTTGTTTATTACAATGTGAATCCCCAGATGTTTTGTATCCTGCGCTTCTGTTCGCAGTTCGGACATGCACATCGGTGCATGCGTACCCAGGGAAAGGAACCCCTAATGGAACTATTCTCTCTGGAAGATGTTTCTTACTATCCATGTAATATAACATAACTAGTTGGGTACTTGTTTGTTCAAGCACTTATGACCCCTACGCCTGGTTTCCACGCATACCTCGGTTTTACATAACTGAGCGGGTATTCGGATACACTTCGGACTGTCGGGTCTGGGGGCTGAAGCGAAAAGGTCTGCCATGAAAAATGATTTTCAATCCAGCTAGGGACTACATATGTCCATTGAATTACATAGTCACTTGGACTGGCTATATTCTTCCTCTATACCATCCAACAGGTAGTCTAGCCTACAATCCTGTTGGGAATACTTTGCAGCTAACACTACTTGGTCATACACCAGACTTACAGGAATCTCTTGCCCATCTGACCCCACCGTTCCGACTTTGGCCATATGGTTTGGGTCAGCCTTGGCGTATCGCGTCTTCACCATGGCCCAGGATTCCCTTGCACCTTGTCGGCAAGCTGATATCTTCCATAACCGAAAGCGCCGCCGTGCTCCTTTGAGCACCTCCACAAGCTCGCCCATGCCTCCTGGCAGGGAAGCAGATGGCTACAGGGTCTGGGCAATACCCTGCATCACCTGTTGAGCTTGTTCGTGCAGTTGTGAGAGATCTTGAAGCATATTGCCTGCGGATCCGGGCATCGCCTCTTCAGGACGGCCTGTCAGCATACCTACAGACATAACTCTATCAACACGCTTCCTCGCCGAACTGTACTACAGTTCGTTTAAGCACTTACTATAAATGTCGCGTCGAAACCTCCTGTTCTCCTTCATGGAGTCCGCAAGCTGAGCTCGAACATCTGATAATTCGACGCTCAGTCGGACATTGGCATCTTGGAGATCGTTCTCCTCTTGCCTAACCTGCGTGAGCACGCGTTCGCCAGCCTTTAGTTGTCGTTAGACATATGTCTCATCGTCTGTAACGATCTTCGGATTCTCCGAGATTGTCTGCACAATTTTTAGTTAAGATTCGTAAACCATGCCGAATAACAACTGGTATATGTCCTTAAAATTTCTTTCTCAAGGAAAGTATTACCAGTGGAGGCCTTCTGGGACTCCTCTCGTTCGGCAACTGCGGCCCTTAGCCAGGTATTGCATTCTTCCAGCTCTTGAGTTAAGTGGGTATTCTTATCTACAAGAACCTATGCATACAATGATCCTTAAATTGGTTGTGCCAACTGTTTCAAGTCTCAGGGGCTACTGATACACATACTTATCAAATTTTCTTACCCGTATATCCTTTGCATACTGGTCCGTCACTCTGGCAAGTCCATCTTGAGCAGCGCGGATGTATGTGTCTTCTGAGTTGAAGGCATTGAACGCATCCTCGGAGAAAATACCATCACGGAGTACGGCCCGTCTGCGCCGGTGATTCATGGCACTCTCCACTTCAGAATTTGTAGCGGAAAGCCTGTCCGCATCCTCTGTAGGAGGACAATTCGGCATTGTCCCCACATCAGCCTCCATCTGTGAGTCCGGTTCTAGAATTCGGCTGGTGGAGGCGTGGCCGGCTGGTTCTCCGGATGTAGTCCGGCGGCTACTCTTTCTGCCAGGATATAATGACCGTTGTTACATTTCAACAATGATAATCAGGGAGCAAGTTTAAGTTGTACCTCTGCAGTGGTGCCTCAGCCCTGACCACCTTCCTCTTAAGCCTTCCTGGCCGGGAGGCCCTTTGCTGATGAGTCCCTATGGGCTCAGCGCGGCGGTCCGAGCGCCGTCTCTATAAAAGTGTAACGTATGCACATAAGGTATGGCATAGCGAAGCAATCTTTTTTGGAAGTTAGGTCCCCGGCTTTACTTACATGCAACATAGGGAGCAACCCGGGATAACCGGCGACAATGGCCACTAAGGTGCCATCACAGCTTGCCTGGTAGAATGTCCCATCGACAAGCTCCACGGATATGTCCGGATCTTCTTCAAGTCCGGGGTCGAGAGCTCCGCCAGGATCCTCTGGCTGCGGGGATGGGTTGTGGAACTCTTTCACGGCCTTTTTTAGTTCCTGCTTTGAAATAGCCAGGTAAATGATTGTGACAAAAGGAGGCAAGGATGAACCGAGTAGAGTAAAGAATGTCAGCTTACCCATCTTGGGGGGTTGTACATGGAAAATCTATCCCGTGGTTTTATGCGGAGGAACTCCTCTTCTTCTCCTTTATACAAATTAGACAATATTCTCGCCAGAGCGGTGGCAGAGTCTGGACCTTTACGACCACAGCGGGTGCCATCGTCTTCTCCATTAAAGTGCCACATGGGTTTCCCCTAATATTGGAGTGGCTGCACTCCCCGCATTATGCATATTGACATAACTTCAATTATTGTCAGTCCTGATTGGGCCAGTATTTCTATTCTGCTCATCAGGTAGAGGACTTCTCTATTGTTCTCCACATGGGGGCTCCAGAGGCGCCAACTTTGGCGTTTCTTTAGTGGAGTATTGGTAAACTCAGGAAGGCCTATCCGGACTGGGTCCGGAAGGGGAATGTCATCAACATAAAACCACTCCGAAGGCCAGTCTTCGGATGCCTTCTTTGGAGTGCCGGACAGATATCCGGTTTGGGCGACGCGCCATATTTCAGCTCCGCCCACTTGATATATAGATCCCTCCTGATTACGAGGGACGAGGCAGAATAACCTCTTCCATAACTTGAAGTGAGCCCCGCAGCCCAGGAATAACTCGCAGAGGGCAATGTATCCTACGATGTGCAGCACGGAGGCGGGGGTAAAGTTATGCAGCTGGAGGCTGTAGAACTCTAGGAGTCCGCAGAGGAATGGGTGGATTGGAAACCCGACGCCTCTTAGCAAATATGGAACGAGGCATACCCGCTCCCCCTGAGATGGGTTAGGAGATCTCTCCGCTTGCGCCCCGCCATTATAGGTGTCTATTCCGGCTCGGACGGGGACCATGTATGCAGGTGGAAGAAACCCTTGGGTCTGCAACTCTACTAAACGGCTGTGACGGACAGAACACTTTTCCCAATCCCCTGGCTTAGAGCTGAGGGAGCGAGAGGAGGAGCTGCGGTGACCGGCCATGATGGAATGGTTTTTCCGGACGCGCTCTGTTGAACGCTTGACTGGGAGAAGATGGTAAGATTTGGATCTGAAGATCCCCGTCTCTTCAAATAGACGGTTCGTTTACAGGGTCAGGGTTGCAAATGTAAAAATGCCCCGGCTCCTCGTATTCGCTGGACACGTGGAAATAACCATTATTGAAGCACGGAAGCCTAGGAGTACAACACTGTTCGCCGCGACGGGTACTCTGATATTCGGAGAAGAACATGCCTTGCAATGCTGAAGACAATCTATGTGCCGGACTCATCGTCATTGAAGCCTGGTTCGGGGGCTACTGAGGGAGTCCTAGATTAGGGGGTATCCAGACAGCCGGACTATATACTTTGGCCGGACTATTGGACTATGAAGATACAAGATTCGAGACTTCGTCTCGTGTCCGGATGGGACTCTCCTTTGCATGGAACGCAAGCTTGGCAATTCGGATGTTAGATATCCTTCTATGTAACCGACTTTGCGTAACCCTAGCCTCCTCCGGTGTCTATATAAACCAGAGGGTTTAGTCCGTAGGACGAGAACAATCATGATCATAGGCTAGCTCCTAGGGTTTAGCCTCTATGATCTCATGGTAGATCAACTCTTGTAATACTCATATTAATAAGATCAATCAAGCAGGAAGTAGGGTATTACCTCCGTCGAGAGGGCCCGAACCTGGGTAAATATCGTGTCCCCTGCCTCCTGTTACCATTAGCCCTAGACGCACAGTTCAGGGCCCCCTACCCGAGATCCGCCGGTTTTGACAATGACACCGGGGCGCCTTCCTATGCGATGGAAGGAGGTGCCCCTTGCATGGGCACTGATCCTAACGTGGCACCTCCTGAGATGCCAACCTCTCGAGCCCTTAAGCTGAGCAGTGTCTTCTTTTTCTTGGGGACTGCCTCAGGAGGGTTCTCACTCCTGTTGTCAGGGTCCTCGATTGATGAAGCTTGGAAGGCGCGCTCGAGGGAGCACACCGCATCTCTTTCTTGGCAGGGGACCGTGATGATCCTGTGGCTTCTTGGCATCTTGAGGACATTGTAGCCGTGGTGGGTCACCGCCATGAACTTGGCCAGGGCTGGATACCCGAGGATGGCATTGTATGGCAGGTGGATGTGGGCGACGTCGAAGTCGATGAGCTCAGTGCGGTAGTTGTTGCGCTGTCCGAAGGTGACAGGGAGGCGGACTTGCCCTATCGGGATGGTGGAGCCATCCGTAACTCCTGAGAAAGGCTTGGTAGGCTAAAGTTGATCATATGGCACTTGAAGGTGGTCGAACATCTCAACGGACATGACGTTGAGCCTTGCGCCACCATCGATGAGGGTCCTGGTGACTTGCACGTTGGTGATAACTAGGGAACAAAGCATCGAGAGGACGCCAGCAGTAGCCACACACTTGAGTTGATCCGCTGAGCTGAAGGTAATGGCGCACTTGGACCACCTGAGCGGGCGCGTGGCCTCGAGCTTGGGGAGGATTGCGTTCACCTCGCGAGCAAACCACTTGAAGATGCGCTGAGAGGCTAGGGCCTGAGCTCCGCCTAAGATGCAGGCAATAGCACTTGGTTCCTGGAAGCCCCCAGCCCCCTCGACATTGTGGTGGTCTTCATTCCTTCTTGGCGGCGGCGGCAGAGGAGGAAGGCATGCGTTGCCCTGCGGGCAGTCCTTGCGAGGCTAATCCCTCCAACACCCTCGCAAGGCTGATCCTGCCAGTGATCCTCACGAGGTCGGTCATGCCACTCCTGGTGAGGGCCACGGTCGTCCCATCGTCCTCCGCCACGTCCTCCTCCTCGGCCATAGCCCCGGTCGTTGCACTCGGGGTGTCGGCCGAAGCGTCCTTCTCGAACGGCCCTGAGCTCCTGGCAGTCGCTGGTGTTGTTGGTGTGGAGGTTGTGGTAGGCGCAGAACAGTCGGCTACCCTTGGATGACTCCGGTTGGTCCCTGTCGTGCTTCGTGTCTGGTTCTGCTGCAAGCACGGCTGCTCCTTTATGCTTCACTTCCTTGGCCTTGCCCTTCTTTTCTTCTGGGTCAGCAGCTGGAAGCTCGAGGAGGGAGATGCGTCCCTCCTTAGCTCTTGCACACTTGGTTGCCAGGTTGAACAGCTCCGGGGATGTGCACAAATCCTCGTGGATGGCGAGATCCACCTTCATCTTGACGTCACAGACACCATCAGAGAATGCTGAGATGATGGCTTCGTCCGTCACCTTGAGGATCTTGAGGCGGGCGGTGTTGAAGCGTTGGATGTATTTCTGCAGGGTCTCCCCAGGTTGCTGCTTGATGCGGCATAGGTCACCCGCGGCCGGGGGGTGGTCGCGAGTGCCCTAGAAGTTGGCAATGAAGCGACTATGCATCTCGTCCCATTAGGAGATTGAGCAGGGAGGCAGTTTCAGGAGCCACGTGCGGGCACCGTCCTTGAGCGCCATGGGAAACCAGTTCACCATGAACTTCTCATCTCCGTTGGCCGCCTCGATGCCCAGCTCATAGAGCTGCAAGAACTCCGCGGGGTCGGTTGTACCGTCATAGCGAGGAGGCAGGTCCGGCTTGAACTTGCCCGGCCAGGCGACGCTACGCAGCTCGATGGTGAAGGCGCGGGAACCTACTGTGGTTAGTGGAGCCCTTTGCTGATCCAGAGCTTCCTCTTGATGGTACCCGCGCGCTACCGCCAGGGGTAGCACACAGTCTTGCCGCGCCAGGACGTGGTCTTGTCATGTTGGTGCAGGGAGCATGGGAGCACCTTCTTGAGGTCGAGGGATTTCTTGGCAGCTTCTTTCTTGCCGCGTGGGCGCTGGATGCGGCGGGTCACGTCCAGGGGCCGCGCACCTTGGAGCCAGGGCACCGCCTTGGGGGAGAAGTGGCGGATGCGCTCCCTAAGCTGCGTCGCCCATGCGTGGAGGGCGAGGTAGCGGGAGGGATGGTGCGGGAGAGCCCCCTGCGGCGCTGACGAGCTCGGTGATGCGAGTGACCAATTCTTCGTAGAGGTCGTTGATGGAGCGGTAGTGCAGGAGCTCACATGCCAGGAGCAACGCGGACTTCATGTTCGTGGGGGCGCGATGAGCGTGAGACGACGAACCAGCTGGGGTCAGCGATGGAGTGGCGGTGCGGCCTTCCCACCGCACCGTGGGGTGCAGCGAAGATGCTTGCTGCTTGTTCCCCGCCTGGCCGGTGGCGGCGTTGGCAGCAGGCGACGGACAACGACGAGGAGGCCCGCCGACAGGAGCTGTCTGGGCGACGCGAGCGGCGAGGGCAGCCCGGCACTCGGCGCGGGCTTGGCGGGTGTCTGACATGGATGCGACAAAGTGATGGGACGCAGATCAGCGGAAGGAAGATTCCGGCGCACACCTACCTGGCGCGCCGAATGTCGGATATCGGGTTCCGGCAAAACCCTTAATGTTCGAACACTGCGGTGTGCATGAAGATCTCCTCCTACTGAATCTCCCTCTCAGCCTCGCTGCGATACCTAAGCTAGATCGATGAACAACACAAGAGACACAAGATTTATACAGGTTTGGGCCACTGTTGCGGTGTAATACCCTACTCCTGTGTATGGTGTGGTGGATTGCCTCTTGGGCTGATGATGAACAGTACAAGTGAAGAACAGCCTCGCGAGGAGAGGTCTTCTTGTGCTTGGTGGTGTGTAGATGAACTGGGTTCGGATCGGTCTCTACTGTGGTGGCTAGCCCTATTTATAGAGGCCCTGGTCCTCTTCCCAAATATTGAGCGGGAAGGGATCCCACGACAGCCATTTTGAAGGGGGGAAGCTAGTACAAGCTATCCTGACTAAAGGTGGTCTTCGCCTGCTGTCGGTGTCAAAACCGGCGGATCTCGGGTAGGGGGTCCCGAACTGTGTGTCTAGGCGGATGGTAACACGAGACAAGGGACACGATATTTTACCCAGGTTCGGGCCCTCTTGATGGAGGTAAAACCCTACGTCCTACTTGATTAATATTGATGATGTGTGTTCCAAGAGTAGATCTACCACGAGATCAAGGAGGCTAAACCCTAGAAGCTAGCCTATGGTATGATTGTTGTTCGTCCTACGGACTAAAGCCATCCGGTTTATATAGACACCGGAGAGGGCTAGGGTTACACAGAGTCGGTTACAATGGTAGGAGATCTACATAACTGTATTGCCAAGCTTGCCTTCCACGCCAAGGAAAGTCCCATCCGGACACGGGACGAAGTCTTCACTCTTGTATCTTCATAGTCTTGGAGTCCGACCAATGATGATAGTTCGGCTATCCGGACACCCCCTAGTCCAGGACTCCCTTAGTAGCCCCCGAACCAGGCTTCAATGACGACGAGTCCGGCGCGCATATTGTCTTCGGCATTGCAATGTGGGTTTCTCCTCTGAATAATTTATAGAAGATTGTGAACACCAGGATAGTGTCCGGCTCTGCAAAATAATTTATAGAAGATTGTGAACACCAGGATAGTGGGTTCCTCGAATTGTTTTTATTGTACCACCTCAGCGCGTTTAGCGAAGCAGTTTCCTTGGCACGTCTTTTCGAAGCAGAGATCGTGTTCCCCTTATTCCGGGATTCCCATCAATACGGACGTGGGTAACCCAACCGCGCCATTGATTGCGGCGCTTGGGAGATAAGCGAGTTTTATCAGGCCGGTGGGGACACATGTTTTTGTCCGCCCAAATAAGGGGATAAAGATCCAACCCTTATCCCTGCGCCTTCTTCCTCCTTGGCTTATCCATCTCCGCAAACTCGAGCTCCAGCGCCCAAGTCCGCACATCTCACCTCAACCTCCTCCAACTATGTCCGGAGCGGGAGGCAAGTGGATGGCCTCCTCCGTCACAGAGGGACACACCGAGAAGCTGCGCAGCGCCGGATATTTATCCAGCAACATCGCGCATCGGCTCCCCGACGAGGGAGACCTCATCCCCACCCCCAGGCCCCATGAGAGGGTAGTATTTCTTACCCATTTCCTCCGCGAACTGGGCTTCCCACTCCAACCCTTTGTCCGGGGGCTCATGTTCTACTACGGCCTAGATTTCCATGATCTGGCCCCGAATTTCATCCTCAACATCTCGGCGTTTATCGTCGTGTGTGAGGCCTTCCTCTGCATCCAGCCCCACTTCGGCTTGTGGCTCAAGACCTTCAGTGTCAAGCCGAAGGTTGTGAAGGGCAGCCAAGCGGAGTGCGGAGGCGCCATGGTGGGCAGGATGTCCAACGTTACTTGGCTTGTGGGCACTTTCGTGGAAACCATTAAGGGGTGCCAATCGGGGTGGTTCTACATCACCGAACCGCGTGACCCCGAATGGGTAGCGGCCCCCAAATTCAGATCTGGCATCCCCACACGTCTCACCTCCTGGAAAGAGAGCGGCCGGACATGGGGTGATTCGGAGGAGCTGACCGGACTCCAAGCCTGCGTCCAAAAGCTAGTGGACAAGAAGCTCAAGCTTGTCAACATGGTCCAGGTCATGCTCATCCACCGGATCCTCCCGTGCCAACGACGGGGCTTCAACATGTGGGAGTTCGATCCGGTGCAGCACCAGACTTTGAGCAGGCTCTTCGACACTACGTACGAAGACGTCTGGAAGGTGCTGTTCAAGGGCGTCGAGGCTCCCGCATCCGCTACCGAAGATCGCGGATTCAGCTCGCAGCGTCTGGCTGACGAGGTAAGCGATTTTGTCCTTTACGGGACGCTTGTTTTCCATAGTTTGACTCTATGCGGGATCTAAACTCCCTTTCCTTTGACAGGACTGGCTGACAAAGGCCGAACAGACTATCTGTCAGGCCCCATTGCCAGAGGACCCAGCGGACGCCCGCTTAACGGGGCTGCTGGCTCCAGCACCCCACGTGGTGCCGGAGAAGAAGGCCAAGAAGAAGGCCACGGGCACTCGGAAGAGTTCCCGTTTTCAGGTGTTATCGGATGACGACTCCGAGGCCGACTCATCTCACAAAGTTGAGGAGGAGAAGAAGAAAGCCTCTCCCCCAGCGGGGGAGGGAGGAAAAGGAAGGCCTCCCCAACGAGGGAGGCCGAAGGGTCCAAGAAGGGAAAAACTCTTTCCCCGGATTGCTCTGCCAACCCCAGTGACGACGACGAGGACTGGCCTCCAAGGGCCAAGCCCCTGGCGAGATCGGAAGTATCCGGACTGCCGAATAACTTCATGGTTTTTCGTTTTTGCCACACAATGTCTTTCTAATGCCGCATACAACCCTGCAGTCCGCCCAAGGATGATTTTCCCGCTTCGTCGAGCGGGTCCTTAGGTGCGTCCGATATGGATTCTCTTCCGACCGCCTCCACCCCCCGTGACACGGACGATGCCGAGGTAGGATCCCAGGAAGGGACCCACCAGGAGGAGGAGGCCCCAGAGGTGTCGCAGAACAACCTCCCGGACTTTGCACCGGACTCGGCCCCGGAACCCATAGTGGCTCCGGAGTCCGGCGGGCGGCCCCTTCGTAAGAAGGGCAAGACCGTGACGCCGGCAGCCTCCGTCCTACCGGAGGTGCCGGATAGCTTGCTGGAGGTGCTCAATGGCGCCTCCATCAAAGAGGAACACCGCACTGTTATGAGTGCGGTGATTCAGAAGGTTCAGCTTGCCAAGAGCGGGCTGACCGAAGCCTACAGCAGCCTTCTAACAGGCTTTGAGGTAAGAATTTTGATATATGTAAAATAGTACCGCATAGACAGTAGCCCCTGATGCTCGGTTCGGTGTTCGAAAAGAAAAGCCGGACTGAGGATCTAAAAAGATATACGCAGGAGTCATAAAAAATATGTCAATATGGGATTGCAGGCTGCGCTGCTGACCTCTGCCGCACTGACTGCGGAGGTCAATACTTTGAAGCAAAGCCTCGAGCGGTCTGAGAACGAGCTCGGCCGTGCCAAGAAGCAGCTCGAGGACAAGGAAGGTGAGTAACACCTTATTAAAATTGTACCTTACAGAAAAGGATTTGGTTGCAAGAAGAATGACAAGGATAACGTGGGTATTGCAGGGGCCACTAACGAGGTGGTGACCCTGAAGGAGACGGTGTCCGCGGCCGAACGTAATGCGGCCGCGGAGCACACCGAGCGAGAGAAGCAGGAGGCGCGGGTGGCGGAGGTACAGCAAGAGCTCCAGGATCTCGTGGAAAAACATGAGAGCCTGGAGCGTGACTCGAAGACTCGAGAGTCTGAGCTTGCATCAGCTCTTGAGAGTGCCAAAGCCGCTAAGGCCGAAGCCTACAAGGCCCTCCAAGAAATCGAGGCGTTGAAGAAAATAGCGGCGGGTAAGGCATTTTTCATGCAAAGTAAGCATGCGAGTGTTGATTACCTGTTACTTACCCGAATTTGGAGCTCTCCAGGAGCGTTCGCAGATATTCCTTGCAGCGTGTCCGATGCTGCCGCGTTCTACCGGGCCGAGGAGGGGAGCTCGATGGAGAAGGTCTTCTGGTCTCAGTATGCTGAGGCCGGACATCCGGTGCCCCTTAGCGACCAGCTGAAGCAGCTGGTCGAGCTCCACAAGGTGGCCAAACAGGCCATGAAGGGCGTCATAGTTCGGCTGTGGCCGAAGGAGGCCATGCCTGGGAGCTACTTCGGCCTGGTGCGGCGGCTGGTGGATGCGTTTCCATGGGTTGAAGTCATCAAGCACTCCGCCTGTATTGAAGGTGCCCGTCGGGCCCTTGCCCGCGCAAAGGTGCACTGGGGCAAGATGGATGCTGAGAAGCTTGTGACAGGCGCGCCACCACTGGGCAAGGAGTATCATACTCCCGAGATGTATTATAAGACTGTGCTGAAGGGTGCCCGTACTATTGCGGGCGAGTGCTCCAAAGATGTAATATTTGAGTAGACTCGCATTTTGTTATCCTGTGCGCTGAAAACATAGTTCATATGCGCTAAGCAACGTTTGTTAATTTAAAATATTACCTTCTGTGTGGCTGTTTATCAAATCTGAGAGATGGCAAGTCGTCGGCTTCAACCCCCATGCCACGAGTGCTGGGGTGTTCGGGATAAATTTGAGCACTCTTGTTCCCATATTTGGGTCCATCTAGGGAGGCGCTCAACACAACGAACAAGGCAACCAGACTTATAACGCTTGAACACTCTCACTTAGCCATAAAATTCTATAATTTTAAATTTTGGCGAAGCCCCTAGTCTTCGGTAGGCCGAATTTGGGGCGCTATCCACGCCTGGGCCGGACAAAGCCGGCTCCTCGCTCTAAGCGGCATAAGTCTTTAGGGACTCGCAAAAAACCTCTCGAACAGCGACCAGCTCTCGCCTCATCATGACGGTCAGTTTTAGCTTTCTCCACTGAGGCGCTCGCCCAACTCAACTGGGGCGCAATCGCAGTGGTTCTCCCAGTGCTACCTTAGCCGATACAATGGAACGTAAGGTACCAAAACATGGGAGCCGGGCAAACCCAACTATTGACCCAAGACATGATTCGGAGCCGATGCATATAATGCTATAAGTTCGGGGCGCCGCACTTGTGAAAGTGTTCAGACTTATCACACCATGATGCGGGAAACATAAGCCCCTGGTGTATTTAGCCGTACCAAAATGTACGGATGCAACATGTCATAAATGAACATATGTATAAGAAAGAAATGCAATTGGAAGCAAAAAGGTGTTGCATTACTTATTCAACATAAACTACTGTGAATGTAGAACGATACAAATGGTGCAATAAGCAAGGGATGGGACTATTAAATATGTCCCCCTCCAGGGGTAGGCTGCGGAATGGTGGATAAAACAGATTTAATGCTCGTAATGGAGACCACCTGGATATTCGTTGTAGCCTTTCTCCTTCCCTGGCTGTTGCATCGTGAGTTTGACAGGTCTGCTGCCGGACAGGGCCTCTGACGAACGGAGTCCTGTGGGTAAAAATAAAAAGGAAAAAGAAGAAAAAAAAGAACGACACACTTGAGAGCCCCTCGTGTGGTTGAGCCGCATTCTGGGCCTATCGTGGTCGTGCCCCTCTCCCCATGACCATGGTATCTTCAGAGCGTAATGGTGTATGCGAAGGACCTGTCTTGACGTTTTGCAGGGGCTGGGGTTGGGGCCGCACTGCTACGCGTGCTCGGAATGTGCCAGGTGGTCTTGTTGTAGGTTACTCCGGGCGCGTTTAGCCGTGTCCGGTCGCTTAACGGCCGGACTCGAGAATTGCCTTAAGAGGCTGCACTGTACTTTTGCCGCGAGAGCCGCTGTATGTTCCTCCGTTCGGAGAGAGCGTTCAGTGTTTCCGTTGACCGTGATGAATCCTCGAGGGCCTGGCATCTTGAGCTTGAGGTATGCATAGTGTGGCACTGCGTTGAACTTTGCGAACGCGGTATGTCCGAGCAGAGCATGATAGCCGCTGCGGAACGGAACTATGTCGAAGATTAACTCCTCGCTTCGGAAGTTATCCGGGGATCCGAAGACCACTTCCAATGTAACTGAGCCTGTACAATTGGCTTCTACACCTGGTATGACGCCTTTAAAGGTTGTCTTGGTAGGTTTAATCCTTGAGGGGTCTATGCCCATTTTGCGCACTGTATCCTGATAAAGCAGATTCAGGCTGCTGCTGCCGTCCATCAGGACTCTGGTGAGGTGAAATCGATCGACGATTGGGTCTAAAACCAATGCGGCGAATCCGCCATGGTGGATGCTGGTGGGGTGGTCCCTTCGGTCAAAAGTGATCGGGCAGGAGGACCATGGATTGAACTTCGGGGCAACTGGCTCCATCGCGTATACATCCCTGAGTGCACGCTTCCGCTCCATTTTGGGTATGTGCGTTGTGTATATCATGTTCACCGTCCACACCTGTGGGGGGAAACCCTTCTGTCCTCTATTGTTCGGCGGTCGGATCTCTTCCTCGTCATCGCTATGCAGCCCCTTGTCATTGTTTTCGGCAATTAACTTGCCTGCCAGCTTGAATACCCAACAGTCCCTGTTGGTGTGGTTGGCTGGTTTTTCGGGGGTGCCGTGTATCTGGCACAAGCGGTCGAGTATTCGGTCCAAATTGGATGGACCCGGACTAGTTCTTTTGAATGGCTTTTTCCACTGACCGGGTTTAGAGCCTCTCAATCCGGCATTAACTGCCGTATCTTCACTATTATCGCCGTTAATGCGGCATTTCTTTTTGTTGCGACGCGACCTTCCACTACGGTCCTTGAAATTCGGACTGCCAGAACTTTTGCTGAGCTTGTTGCTGCGTGCTAGCCAGCTGTCCTCGCCCGTGTAGAAGCGGGTCATGAGTGATGTGAGGGCTGCCATGGATTTCGGCTTTTCCTGTCCCAGGTGCCGGGCAAGCCACTCGTCGCGGATGTTATGCTTGAAGGCCGCGAGGGCCTCCACATCCAGACAGTCGACGATTTGGTTCTTCTTGGTTAAGAACCCTGTCTAGAATTGTCTGGCCGATTCGTCTGGCTGCTGAATTATGTGGCTTAGGTCATCAGCGTCTGGTGGTCGCACATACGTGCCTTGGAAGTTATCGAGGAATGCGGCTTCCAGGTCTTCCCAACTCCCGATTGACTCTGCTGGCAAGCTGTTAAGACAATGCCGGGCTGGTCCTTTAAGCTTGAGTGGGAGATATTTGGTGGCGTGAAGATCATCACCGCGGGCCATGTGGATGTGAAGGAGATAGTCTTCGATCCAAACCGCGGGGTCTGTTGTGCCATCGTAGGATTCAATGTTCACGGGTTTAAACCCTTCGGGGATTTGATGATCCATTACTTCATCTGTGAAGCATAGTGGGTGCGCGGTGCCTCTGTACTGGGCGATATCACGACGGAGCTCAAAAGAGCTTTGTCTATTTTGTTCGGCCCGGCCGGACTTACTGTGTCCGGCGCGAAGGTTTTCGTCACGTATCATGGGGCGCCCACGCGATCCATAGATCAATCTTGATTGTCTTGCCTAATCCTCCAATTTATCTCGCAAGTCCGGAGCGTTCCCTTGTGGCCTTGTGCTTTTCGAGCGATGCCGGGGTACGGTTCTAGTGAAGGGCCTAGGGGCCTCTCTGTCGCGACCACGGGGTGGTCGGTTAGCCGTATTGTCTGCTGGTGATGCAGATTCATACGCCTCCTCCTCTAATCGGGGGAGCAGCTTGCGTTTAGGGTCTTTTGGAGGGGCGTTCGAGCTCATGCTCTTCGGCCGCGAGGACCTCAGTCCATCTGTCGGCTAGTAGATCTTGATCAGCTCTAAGCTATTGCTGCTTTTTCTTGAGGCTGTTTGCCGTGGCCATAAGCCTGCGTTTAAAACGCTCTTGTTCGACGGGATCCTCAGGCACGACGAATTCGTCGTCGTCGAGGCTCGCCTCGTCTCTGGAGGGAGGCATATAATCCTCTACCTCTTTTTCTGCCGCTCTCTCATGAGGGCTGGCGTCTGCGTCCTCCTGTGTTGAATCTTGCTGGAGGGGGTTGTCTTCGGCACTGTCTGGGGTGTTATTATCTCCGGTGCCGGAATCTTCATTCTTGCTGTGGCGGGATTTAGAGCGGCGCCGCTGACGCTGGCGCTTGGGCTGTTTCTTGGAGGGGTCATCCTCCGCTGTTCCTTCGCCATTCCCAACCTTTGGGATATCCACCATGTATATGTCATATGATGAGGTGGCTTTCCAGTGCCCGGTAGGCGCTGGTTCTTGGTTGTCTCCGGCATCGTCGTCCATACCATCAATGTCTTCGGAGTCGTAGTGTAGCATGTCGGTTAGATCGTCGACAGTGGCTACCAAGTGGGTGGTGGGTGGGTTTTGAATTTCTTCGTCGTCCGCATCCCAACCGTCCTGACCGCAGTCTGGCCAGGGCTCTCCTGATAACGAGAGATACTTTAGCAAACTCAAGATGTCGCCAAAAGGTGAGTGTTGAAAGATGTCCGCCGCGGTGAACTCCATGATCGGCGCCCAATCGGATTCGATCGGAGGGGGCGCGGGAGGTTCGGAGTCCGGCGAGGAGTCCGGCACCTCAGAGTCACGAGCTTCATGAGGGACAAGGTCAGTGTTCGGCTCTATCGCCGTAGAGGTTGCAGCCCCCGAGGCGGTGTCTAGCCACCCGTCCTCGATCTGCGCAGCAGGCTCCGAATTAAAGATTGGAGCGGACTCGAGTGCAGCCTCCAGGGTACTGTCCGGCTGCAGAGCTAAATGATGCCCATCGTGACAGTGCGGCGCGCTTGGCTGTGGCTTGAATCCATCGAAGATCAAGTCCCCACGGATGTCAGTCGTGAAGTTCAAACTTCCAAATCTTACCTGACGGCCAGGGGCGTAGCATTCGATCTGCTCCAGATGGCCAATTGAATTGGCCCGCAGTGCAAAGCCGCCGAATACGAAGATCTGTCCGGGGAGGAAGGTCTCACCCTGGACTGCATCGTTGTTGATGATCGAAGGAGCCATCGAGCCTATCGGTGACGACACAGAGGAACTCTCAATGAAAGCACCAATGTTGGTGTCAAAACCGGCGGATCTCGGGTAGGGTGTCCCGAACAGTGCATCTAGGCGGATGGTAACAGGAGACAAGGGTCACGATGTTTTACCCAGGTTTGGGCCCTCTTGATGGAGGTAAAACCCTACGTCCTGCTTGATTAATATTGATGATGTGTGTTACAAGAGTAGATCTACCACGAGATCAAGGAGGCTAAACCCTAGAAGCTAGCCTATGGTATGTTTGTTGTTCGCCCTACGGACTAAAGCCATCCGGTTTATATAGACACCGGAGAGGGCTAGGGTTATACAGAGTTGGTTACAATGGTAGGAGATCTACATATCTGTATCACCAAGCTTGCCTTCCACGCCAAGGAAAGTCCCATCCGGACACGGGACGAAGTCTTCAATCTTGTATCTTCATAGTCTTGGCGTTCGGCCAATGATGATAGTTCGGCTATCCGGACACCCCCTAGTCCAGGAATCCCTCACCTGCCAAAGGCACTGGTGGTGTCGCCGTCTTGGGCTCCATGGTGACCTCCGTCCTGCAGTCCTGCTGGTCGTGGTCTTGTTGCACCAATATGGAAACCTTTGCCTGATACCTCGGTACTCCACGCCTGCACTTGCCCCCTTTGCACCAAAGAGGAAACAAGGACACTGTGCAGGCTGGCGCCCGCCTGGCCTTGGTCGTCATGGCTTGCTTCATGGGCACCTTGCAAGGTACCCCTTGCCTTGATCTCTCTGCCTCCTCGTGAGCCTGCCTGGTGAGGCCACCCATGAGGAGGCCTTGCATCGTCCGCCCCATGATGTTTGGCCCCTCGCAAGGGTCTTGAGTTTTTGGTTGGTGAAGACGGGCCGTACTGGGCCACTGGTTGAGCCACTGTCAGGACCGGATTTTTGGGATATTAATTTCCCAGAAAATGGCCCTAGTGCTCACCAGCCCCAGGATTACTGTTAGCTGATGAGACACTAACTTGATACAGAAACTCCAAGCAAAATACATAATATGTAGTACAAGACCATTTTTGGCCTATGAGTACAACACAAGGTGTCTAGTGGCTGATGGCGGAAGCGGTTTGTGGTTCATCAGCGTCTATGGGACTCCATTTCCCACAGGAACAGCTGACCAGGATAACTCCTATCTTCGCGAGGCTGCTATCGTCATTGCGTAGGCTCCGAGGCTGTCATTGCAACGCTCCTCTTCGTGCAAGAAATCTGGCCAAGACAATAGCCAGGGACAAGTCAGTGAGTACTTTTGAATGTACTCACAAACATTATGAACACAGGTATAACATAATGAATGATAATCATGCTCTAAAATATTTCATGATCACAACGTCAGTCACAAAATAAAATCCCTGATGCACATAGGCAGGTTATTCATCACATGAATATACAATAATGGAGTAGAAATAGAATGCACCGATCGGGTGTTTGAAGCGACGCCTCGAAAGGATAATAATTTAAAGCATGCCACAGTCGGGCGTCTGAGCGACACCACATAAAGGGTTATAAGTAATTTAAATGACAAGCATGCCACAGTCGGGCGTCTGAGCGACACCACATAAAGGGCTTATAAGTAATTTAAATGACAAGCATGCCACAGTCGGGCGTCTGAGCGACACCACACAAAGGGCTTATAAGTAATTTAAATGACAAGCATGCCACAATCGGGCATCTAAGCGACACCACATAAAGGGATTATAAGAGAATAATCACACTGAATATCCAGGAGGTAGAACCATCCCAGGGATACTCAATCATTCAAATAATGTAAATGGTTAGTTCATAATAACACTAATCATAAGCATCATATGTCACAGGTCATAATCAATGTTCTGGTTTAGCAGTTTTTCCTCCGAAGACTGACACTAAGACCGACACTTGACCCATCCCAGACTGCAGTCCTTAATCATGGACATGGCTATTCGAATAGATATAATCTCTGCAGAGGGTGTACTCTTTACCCACGAGTAATGGATTCCGTTAGTCCATCAGGACTAGTTCCGTCTACGATTTTTTAATTGAAAACACACCTGACCGCACACACCAGCCTGACTTACTGGTGTCTGGAATCACCCACGACACTCGTTAAGCAAAACTCTAAGTGGGGAGGCTACAACCTCGATTAGCATGGGTTCACAAAATTTATAACGCGCGCAAACTAGGGGAGCTACCCCCTCGGTTACAACCGGAAACACCCATGCCCCCGGACCAGGTGGTATGCCTACCGGATGCAGCCGGTATCTTCCACCATGGCCTATCTGTACGGTGTGTGCTAGAAAGGGGTTGATAACTTACTAAACCGTACCCTACCTATGGCAGGGACAAGTGGTAGTATGAAACAAGTATGGGGGTTACTGGAACAAGACTCGATCTACGGCCGACTCAGGAGGTTTAAGTATTCCCTGCATGATTAGCATAACAAATATGTTTCAACCAACAGACAGAATCACCTCTCATCATACCTCACTATGCCACACCGGGCACAACCGTATTGACGAAGACTGGAGACAAGCTCGTGTCTATCGAAAACAGAGGCTTCCCCAGATTCCTTCCGATAGGCATGAAAGGCATACGAGGGTGATTACTATCACAAGCACATCAAATTCCAACAGCAAGGAATATTCATTATGCACTCGTGAGTATGATCATATCATCACATAAAATAACGAATACTTCGTGTTAAGGTGGTGTTGTAACCGTAGCAAACCACACACAACAATATTATGCCAGGGTTCAGAATGCTTGCCTTCAAGAGTATGCAAGAGGGATACACTTTTTGAAAGTTGCCATCTTCTTCAAAAATCCTATTTTGAGAAAATTTAAATTAACACATAGTTTCAAAACAGTACAAAAAAGTTGTCTGGAAAATATTCAAATAAATATGAAAATAAACTAGACAAAATTTGAGAAACAACAGAAAAAGAATCAATTCATTTGGACTTATATTTAAAAAGATATAGCTAGTCAACGTTTAGTCAAATTCTGTTTTTAATAAATAAATAAAAGAAATAGAAAAAGAAAAAATGGTTCGTGGGGAAAGCGTACGCTGGGCTTTACGCTTCCACTTATAACACGTCAGCAGCGTCGGGGGTCACTGGCAGGTGGGGCCGGCGGGTCCACTAGTCAGGTTTGACCAGTCGCCCGCGCCTCCTTCCTCCTCTGTCCGAGCGAAGGCGGGGCTCCGGCGAGCGTCGTCGATGAACGGCCGCTCCCTGCGAGGTTCTGAGGGTGGGGATGGATCCGCTGGTCCAGGGCGGTCCTCCCGGTGGTCGAACGGCTGGTAGGGGCGAAGGGAGTCGCCGGCGGCGAGCTCTACGGCGGACGGTGGCTATGAGAGGATTGGGGCTTCGAGCTACGGTGGCTCCCCGTCGAAGCTGAGGGGTTGGGCGACTCCGCACGGTCGAGGGGAAGAGGGTGGTGGCACTGGATGGACGGGGGGCTCTGCTTGCGATGAACGGGGCCGGAGGGTGGCGGCGGCTGAACTGTCCAGAGACGAGGAAGATGGCCTTCCCCCCATCGATTGCTGGTGGTGGGGTTTGGAGGAGCTCGGGGGTCCTTTTATAGGCGATCGAAGTCGGTACGGTGGCGGCCGGGGATAAGCTCGACGGCGAACTGCTGTTTTGTAGCCAAGGGGCGCATGGCGATGGCTGGCGGGGTCTGGTAGGGCGAGCGGATGAGCTTGAGCTATTCCAGGCGCAGCTGGCAGGCGAGGGTGGCTCGGGCGGCGCCGTCCATGGCAGTGGCCTGCTGTGGACGCCGGCGTGCCGCCAAGGCCGACCTGGCGGCGGTGCTGTAGGGCGCCAGGGGTGGCTCTGCGGCGAGGGAGGAGTCGGGGCGCGCTGGCTGTGCGAGGGGAGGGGCCAGAATGGGCACGGGGAGGCGGCAGCAAGACGCGGCGGCTCGGTGCACGCGCGTGCAAAACATCCGCTCTGGGTGCGCCCAGAGCACGCACGCCAGGTGCTCGACGCAATGCCATCGTGTTCTAGAGGGCTTGAGCGAGGCTGGCAGTTAACAGGTCTAGGTTAGAGGTAGCTTGGAGCTTAGTGGACAAGTTTGTTGGGTCAGAGGATCAAGCTCACAATGTAAACTAAAAATCATGCCAAATCTGGCTATGCACACAAAGTGCACGACAGAATGCCATGGGCATCTAGGCATCTCTTGGGGTGGCAAAAAAACTCCAGATCCTAGTCTCTTTAGATGATAGAGAGGGTGGCAAGGTTAGCTGGGCAAAACTAGAAACTTGTTAGTGCAAGTATTTGAGAAAACCAAATCTGGGCAGAAACTAAAGGCTATCATTGCATGGGCTAAAAATGCACCAATGGGTCCAATCTCCTGGACTTAAGGGTTTTGTAGGGTGGTTTATAAGTAGGAGAAAGATCATGGGCACTAGAGTAAAATAAAATAGAGTTGCAGTAGAAAACACCCAACTGGGCCAGAGAGCAAAAGAGGATGATTTGCTCAAATTTTTCAAAGAACACTCATGGGTTTTTGCATCAAGTTGAATTATATGCATCTACTGACATCTCCAAATTTTTATGCAATTTTGAAAGAAATATTTAAATAGGTTGCAGTGCAAACCAGAAACTGATTCGGATTTGAAAACTTGAGGTAGGGCTCAAAATCTCCAAAT
Organism: Triticum aestivum; assembly: GCF_018294505.1. Lineage (NCBI taxonomy): Eukaryota > Viridiplantae > Streptophyta > Magnoliopsida > Poales > Poaceae > Triticum > Triticum aestivum. The sequence continues at coordinate 88,113,070 of NC_057804.1, forward strand.
GATTAAGAGAGGTTTTTGCATAAAACTGATTTAGGAACCTCACATGTCATCCCCAATTTATGGTGGAATTTTTAAAGGAGTATTTAAAAGGGTTGTAGTGCAAAAGAGGCTCTAAAGCTTATAAAAATCAGTTTTAAAAGAAATAAAGCTCAGGGAAAAATAATCATATAAATAATCTGATAAAAGAAATGTTTCTTGAGAGGGTATATAAGTCCAACAATATTTTTGAACCAAGTTTTCACTTGGGTGAAAACTTCACAATATCAAAGAAAAGAGTGGTTCTAAATCAAAAGGAAATCCAGAAAATAAAAATTAAATTCTCAGGCCAAATTTTAATTAATCAAACAACGTCAAAAATTTTGGGGTGTTGCAACACTACCCCCCTTAAGAAAAAATCTCGTCCTCGAGATTTGCTAAGGGTTGCTTTGAAAATATTACTCCTACCATCACAAAGTAACATCACAAAAATAACCATCCTACTCATGTAATTAAAATGTGGCTATAGTAAGTGGGCAATTAAGTGGTGTAAAACTACAGTGTGGAATACTGGCGTTGCGTGGAAAAATCTACGGTTGGGGAAAACGAGTTATTTCTACTTTTGGTTACAGTGAATTTAGAGTAAATTTCTAAATTACCAAAATATGCTGGTCGCTCCCGAGAGCACAGTGCCCTCTTTGGTTGACAGGTGGACCTGGGGTCCACTGTCAGTCTCCTCTTCTACCTCTGGCTCTCTCTTCTTCTTCTCTCTCGCGTGCTTTCCCGCGCTTTCTTTATCGGCGATGCCTAGCGTGTAGAGCATCTAGGCCATACCGCGGTAGTGCGCGGCGTGCTAGCTGCCGGCGCAGTGTGCACTCACCTCGCGGGCACTGCTCGCGGCACTGCTCGCGGATCCGCCTCCGAAAACCGGTGATCGAGCGTCGAGCGGCGCTGGTGGACTTCGCCCGCCGTACACCGATCTCGAGCTATAAAACGACCGAGGTGCTCCTTTCTTCTTCCTCACACCTGGCCTCGCTTCTCCTTCTCCTTCCTTCTCCTCCATTTCTATTTGTAGGAGCTCGAAACAAGGCTCTAATGGCGGAGGTGATGCCGGACTGGTACACGATCCTGATGTGCGGAGGGCTGGCGACATTGCTGGCGTTCTTCGTGCTCTTGTGCGTGATGATCCTCGATGATCGTCGTGATGCTGCCGCCCGAGTGTTAGCTCTCTGTGGTAGCGGTGATCATGAGGATTAAGTGCGGTGTTGGGTGCTAACTCTTGTCAATGTGCTGGAGGTAACTTTTACCCGAATAATTACCCGCAAATCTCTCCCTCGGAGATTGTGGTGCTAGTGAGGTGATCAGTTAGCTGCAAAAATGTGCGTGCGGAGTTGCAATCTGTGCATGTGGTCGAGTGGTTGTGGTTGGGCGTCTGCTGTCGTGGTGCTGTGTGAATAAAAATCTATGTCGTGAAGAGATATACGTTGCAACAACTCCGAGAAAAATCTTACTTCAGGATTTACCGAGAGTGAAAACAGTCAATAAAAATTAACAGCAGTAAAAACCACTCACATTAATTGAAACTAACACTACAGGAATCAGCTACTTTGCCATCAGCCACGGCGGACGGCAAAGGCACGTATGGCGGACGGCAAAGGTCTTTGTCGTCCGCCGCTGACGGCAAAAGTGGACGGCAACGTACGGGACGGCAAAGAGCTACATTGCCGTCCGCTTCGAGCGGCTGACGGCAAAGGGTCCTTTGCCATCAGCTGCCGACGGCAAAGAATACTGACGGCAATAATTGCGCTGTTACTCCGTTAGGTGGTTAACGGCAAGCCTTTGCCGTCGGCCGCTGACGGCAAACATCGGAAGGCCTTTGCCGTCCGCCGCTGTAGGCAAAGTTTTTTTCTCTTTGCCGTCAGCCACTGTTGGCAAACTGACCAAATAGGTCAGCCTCCCAGGAAGCATAGTTGCCTGCCATGTGGCCTCTTTGCCGTCCGCTGCTGATGGCAAAGAGACCTTTGCCATCGGTGGCTGACGGCAAAGAGCCTGCATATTGGCTCTTTTTTCTGTTTTTTTAAATCCAACAATTTTCATAGCAAATATATATGACATATATAGATATATTTCACAGAGCTATTTAACAGCACATAAGTTTCATCGTACATACATATATAGTTCCATCCACTCGTACATAGCAAGTTCCATCAAGATAGCAAAGTTGCACATACATATTACAATGCAAAGTTTCATCAAGATAGCAAGTTCCATCGTAGCAAGCTAGAAGAATACTAGAAGAGAATGAAATTAAAAACAAGCACTCCATCATAGCAAGCTAGCTTCCGAGAAGTGAATGAAATCTGCAAAATGGCAAATAAGAAAGTTAGGAAAAGGTGACTAGAAGAAGAAGACTAGAAGAAGAAGCACGCCATCGTTTGTGAGGTAACTTAGGTGAAATGGATCGTTTATGAGCTAACTTAGGTAAAATGCATCATTTTAGAGCTAATGTAGGTAAAATGGATCGTTTATGAGCTAACTAAGCTAATTATGCCGTTTTTTACATAAGTAAGGTAAGTACATGTCATTATTGAGCAAACCTAGTTAACTAAGCATATTATAACTAACTTAGGTCATTTTGGAGGAAACAAAGCTAAGTATAGATCGTTTTAGAGCTAACTTAGGTAAAATGGCTGGTTTTGGAGGTCAGTAAGCTTATTAAGTCATTTTGCAGGAAAAGAAGCTACGTCTAGGTCATTAAGGTAAGCATATTGGATGAAATAAAGCTAAGTCTAGGTCTTTATGCATTTGTTAAGCAAAAAACTAGAGAAACTTACCTTGATCATGGAGGTGTGGGAGCGGGCTGGCTCAGGCCAGTAGCTGGAGAAGGATCGTGTGATGCTTGTGTGGAGTAACGCTGCACCAAAGATCATTTCCAATGTTTCGTTAGCATGATGACACTCAAATGTTAAGACTAGCAAGTAACGTCCATTCAAATTAAACTCACCGTGGTCTCAGGAGCAATCTCTGGATCAATGGCTATGGAGCCACGGGACCTCCCGCCACTAGATATCATCACCTGCTCTGGATTGTAGGGGATCTGGCTCGGGTTAAACTCCTCCCCTTTCCTCGCCTTCCCCTTGACTTGCTTGTAAGAGGCAGTGTGGGCCATGGCATACAGGTCGTACCCCTCTGGCACCTTATCCGTCTTATTGTAGCATGCCTGAAAGAGAGAAACAAAGTAAATTAGTAATTAAAGGGCTCAAGCTAGCATGATGAATGAATTGCATTAATAATGAAGCAAACCACATTACCCAATTCCGCCCGAACTGATATAAGCTGGAGCTACCTTGATGGTGTGGCACACCTTCAATTTGGGCACGTTTGTCCTTGGCCTCAGTCGGCTCCCCTTCCATCTTTCAACACCTGCCATGACAAAGAGTAAACGAAATTAGTACAACATAAAAAAATACCGACATGAATAATAATATGTATATCACTTAAGTGTATCATCATCAAGTACAACATAAAAAAATTGAATACCTGACACTACTAATAATCTCGATCAGTATCATCAATAAATGCATAATCATCATCATCACTATAATCAATGACGGGCTCATAGGGTTCAGTGGCATCAACATGTGGAAGGCCACCTTTACGTAATCGGTCAAGCATTGAGAGGTCGTCCGCAGCAGTAACCTCTTCTTGTTCCGGCTCTTCTTGTTCCTCCTCTGGGGTGATGTGGGATTCACTGTCGCTGTCTACTTCAATGTTTTGGGGTGAAGTATACCGGTTCTTGAAACGCTTTTTGGAAAGACGTGTCTCTTGGAAGAATTCTCCTTCATATGTGTCTGGGTTAATGTGAGGTTCATAATCCTCTTCCTTTGGGGGAGATAGTCTAGCACGTGGCGGCACTTCATAAACGACATCCCAACCTTTCAGATTTGGATTAGTTTGGCAGGCCCAGGGTAGATAGAATACTTGGGTCGCCTGTTGAGCCATAATATAGACATCAGGAACATCTAAATGGGTGCTTTGGTTGATTTCAACTAGCCCTATATGTTCATGAGTCCTTCTAGTCTCCTTCGGCTGAAACCAATAACATTTGAAGACTACGACATTCGGTGGGTTTTCACCATAGAATAGAAGTTCATAAATTGCTTCAACTCTCCCATAATACTCGGTACCTCCTTCGCCGATAGCAGATACACAACAATTTGTAGACTTTCGGTCGGCCATAGATAGCTCTTTGCCATAGGTACGAAAACGATACCCGTTGATGTCGTATTTGTCAAATGAACGGACCTTATAGTCAAAACCATTAGCGACTTGTCTCAATTCGGCGTCCATAGACTCTGAATTAGCCTACAAGTTTAATATGAAAGGATTGTTGCATTACGCACAAATTAGCGAATGAAATGAAATTGTCTAATAGAATTTACCGTTTGTTTGAACCAAGAGATGAAACCGGGATAGCCGCCTCCTTGCTTTGCGAGAAGCTCATACTCTTCGACGGAATCCTTTTGGATCACCGCTCCATACGAGAATAGGGCGACGTATCGACTGTATGAAATATCCAGGAATAAGAGCAGTTCAAAGGAAATAGAAGTTGCGAAACAATGTACCGAGAACTTACTCGATGTACGGCCGCACTTCTATCAGGTTGTTGAAGATATACAACGAAATGGTCCGCCATTCTTCGTTATCCAAAGATACTGGATTTGAAACACTGGCTGGTGCGAGATTGCCTTTGAATAGGCTGAGGTTGGATCCACCCTTTTTAGGCTCGTCAGCATTGTACCGAGGCTTCGGATTATGCAAATGACGATTTTTGGTTTCGTAGTGTGCTGTCACGAAGTTTGCCGCCTCCTCAGTGATGAATGCCTCAGCCATAGACGCTTCAATTCTACGTTTATTTTTACATTTTTCTCGAAGCGTCTTCTGCATCCTCTCAGTTGGGTAGCACCAACGATTTTGCACGGGCCCCCCCAATCTTGCCTCGGTCGGGAGATGCAAAATCAAATGCTGCATTGGATTAAAGAAGCCCGGTGGAAAGATCTTCTCTAACTTGCAGATCAACTCTGGCGCCAACTCTTCCATTTCTTCTAGCACGCCAGGCGATAGTTCTTTCGCACAAAGAACACGGAAGAAATAGCTGAGTTCTGCCAGTATTAGCCATTCATCCTCAGGGATGAAGCCACGCAACATCACCGGCATTACCCGCTCAATCCATATGTGCCAATCATGACTCTTGAGACCAAATATCTTCAATTTATCAAGACTCGCTCCCCTCTTTAGATTCGCTGCATACCCATCGGGGAACATCAACTGCATTTTCACCCACAAGATAATTTCCCTCATAGCTGGCCTTCCAAGATTGAACCATGCCTTTGGCTTCGTCCAGTTCTGCTTTCCTTTCGGTTCTTTCATGTTTTGTAACGGCCTATCACATAGCGCCTCCAGATCGACTCTAGCCTTAGTATTATCCTTTGACTTCCCATCTATGCCGAACAATGTACCAAAAAGTGCCTCGGCGATATTCTTCTCAGTGTGCATCACGTCGATGTTGTGTGGGCAAAGGAGGTCTTTGAAGTAAGGCAGATCCCATAAGCATGTTTTGTGAGTCCAGGCGTGCTCAGAATTATACCCCTTGAAGTACCCTGGACGCTCTGGATCTGGCTCGAGAGCGTTTAACTGATCCAGGGTCTGTTGGCCTGTCAACGCAGGTGGTGCAGAGTTTTTTACAACTCTACCTCTGATGAAGTTCTTCTTGTCTTTCCTGAACTTATGGCGAGGATCCAGGAACTGTCTATGCATGTCGAAGCAAGAAAACTTGCGACCGGCCTGAAGCCAACGAAACTCAAGAGCTCCCTTGCATGTGGGGCACGGGAACCTTCCATGCACACACCAGCCAACGAATAGCGCATACGCCGGCAAGTCATGCGTCGAGTACATGTACCAGACACGCATTATGAAGTTTCGTTTGCTATAGGCGTCGTATGTCTTGAACCCATTATCCCAGGCTTCTTGCAATTCGTCCTTAAGCGGCTGCATGTACACATTCATATTTTTCCCCGGATAGTTGGGCCCTGGAATTATCAACGTCAGGAAAATGTTCTTTCTTTGCATAATCTGTCCGGGGGGGAGATTGAGTGGAAAGACAAATACGGGCCAACAACTGTATTGGGCTGCCGTCATACCAAACACACTGAACCCATCGGTGCTGATGCCGACTCGAGGATGCCTCGGATCTGCCGCTTTGTCAGCATGTAATTCATCAAACTTTTTCCACGCAACACCATCCGATGTGTGTACCATCATCAGATTACCATCTGCATCTAGTTCGGTTCTTTTGCCTGTTTTGTGCCATGTCATCTGTCTGGCCGTCTCTTCGACCATGAAAAGACGTTGAAGTCTTGGTACGATTGGCATATACCGAAGAACACTAACAGGGATTTTGGTTTGTGTCTTCTCACCCATACCGTTGTCTACCACAATATACCTGGAACACTTGCAAATGGGACAATAGTTCAAGTCCGCATAGTCAAGCCTAAATAAGGCACATCCTTTCTCACAGGCATGTATCTTCTCATAGGGCATCTTCAGTGCACGGAGGATTTTGTCCGACTGGTACAGGTTTGCAGGCATTACATGGCCTTTGGGTAGAAAGCGTCCAAATACTGTCATAATTGCGTCATAGCATTCTCTGCCCAAGTTGAACTGAGCCTTCAAAGCCATTACTTGTGAGATGGCATCCAACTGACAAAGCTCAGTGTGCTCGTGGAGCGGACGTTTTGAAGACTCCAACATTTCATTGAAGGCCTTTGCAGATTCCTCCATCTCCTCGTCCGAATCCCGAGCATCATCATAGTCTTGCACCATGTTTTCCATCCCGGTACCATGCTCGTCGGTGCGACGATGATCCACCTCAGCTCGGTCACGTTGGGCAGACTCACCATGAAATGTCCACACCGTATAATCGGGCGTAAAACCATTCTTCTGCAGGTGTTTACCCATTTCAGCCTCTGTCCTCTTTTCCCAATTGCCGCATCGGAAACAGGGGCACCAAGTTTTCCTCTGGCCATTTGCAAATGCGGCTTGCACAAACCCCTTGGTTTTTGTGAACCATTCAGCGCTCCATTTGTTCTGACCAGTGTGACCGGTATACATCCACGCACGATCACTCATCTTGACTTTCAGAGCTACTGGACACACAACAATTATATATATAATTCACCATGTATATATTCATCAGTTGATCTACTTTGTCAATTTTATTACGTCCATGCAACCTACACTCTAATAGGTAATGATAGGTCCTAATCCCACCCGAGTATGTGTAGATTGGGTTCATTTTCCCAAGCTATGCTCCGGATCCGACGCAAAATTTCGGCAGCACCTCCCCGCTGTTCTCCTGATACACGTCTCTGCAATAAACAGAGAGGATGTGTACCCGGAGAACAACAGGGGAGGCACTGACGAAATTTATGCGTCGGATCCGGAGCAAAGCATATGGGAAAACGAACCCAATCTACACATACTCGGGCTGTCCATGGATAGCGTTGGACAATTCGAAAGAATCAAGGTTATAAATATGCAAATGCATGCATATTTATAACTATGACGCTTTCGAACGGGAGACACATATTGGTTACGCATACTGATGATTCAAGACACATATATAGCTAGCTACCAAATTTCATGTCATTTGTGCAAATAATTAATGGGGGAGAAGGACATGTCATTTGTGCTCACCCACGAACGAAGGGGCAGAGCTCGTCAAACGCACGGCGAGGTCGTCGAACACCAAACCTCGCAGCGATGAAACAACTGCACATTTAAATCTACCCGATCAACACAATTATATATGATGTTTTTCATAACAAAATCGAAAAATATATGACCTAACTAATAATTCACAAATATATAACCCCGTCGGCCTCTGCAAGGCCAAAGAGCACCTTTTCGGGAGGTTTATGGGGTCGGGGTGTCATGTCGGTGTCGGGGTGCTGTTTCGGGGTCAGGGTGTCATGTCGGGGTCGGGGTGTCGGGGTGTGGTGTCGTGGTCTGTGTGTCGGGGTGTGGTGTCGGGGTCGGGGTGTCGGGGTCAGGGTGTCGGGGTCAGGTGTCAGGGTGTGGTGTTGGGGTCGGGGTGTCGGGGTCAGTGGTCGGGGTGTTTCCTTCTATCCTTCTTCTTCTTTCCTTCTCTTCTTCTTCTTTTTTCTTCTTCTTTCCTTTCTTCGTCTTCTTCTATCCTTCTTCTTCTTTCCTTTCTTCTTCTTCTTCTTCTTTCCTTTCTTCTTCTTTCCTTTCTTCTTCTTCTTCTTTTTCATCTTTTTTCTACTTCTTTTCTTTTCTTCTATTCTTCTTCTTCTACTTCTTCTACTTCTTCTACTTCTTTTCTTCTTCTTCTTTATCATCTTTTTCTACTTCTTTTCTTTTCTTCTTTTTCATCTTTTTTCCACTTCTTCTTCTTTTCTTCTACATATTCTTTTTTCTAACACTAACACTAAATTTTCTTCTTTTCTAACACTAAATCTAACACTAACACTAACACTAACAATTAAACAAGAATTAAACAGCAAAAAAAGAAAAACAGAAAAAAAACTCACCGGAGCAGGGGGCGACGCTGGCGCCGGGGTGGTGGGTGGGTGGGGGTGGCGGGGCTCCGGGGCAGTGGGATGGCCGGGAGGCGGGGCGGGGGCGGTGCCGGGTGGGAGGGGCGGGGGCGGGGCGGGAGGGCGGGGGCAGCACCAGGCGGCGGGACGGTGGGGGCGGTGGCGGGTGGGGAGGGGGTGGGGGCGGCGCCGGGCGGCGGGGCGGGGCGGCGGGGGCGGGGGCGGAGGAGGTCGAGGGAGAGAGATGAGTAACGGGCGGGGGAGGGGGCTCGGCCGTTAGTTAGGTTAGTTAGGGTAGCCTTTGCCGTCCGCCCTCCTTTGCCGTCCGCTTTTGTTCATATTTGTCGTCTGCGGCGAACGGCAAAGCGGGGGGACGTTAAGTATTTTTTAACCAGCTCCTCAGTGGGCCCCCCCCCTCCCTCTTTGCCGTCTGCTAGCGGACGGCAAAGATTCTTTGCCGTCAGCTAGCGGACGGCAAAGAACAGGCTGATGGCAAAGGCTTTCTTTGCCATCAGCCAGTTCTTTGCCATTTGCTTTTGGGTAGCTGATGGCAAAGAGCTTCTTTGCCGTCTGCTAGCTCACGGCAAAGAGCTGGCAGCAAAGTAGCTGATTCCAGTAGTGTAAAAAAATTCACCGTACAAATTTATGATACCACGCATAAGTTGCAACACATAAACAAGTGCTGAGACAATAAACATAGTAGTGACGTCTACAACAACAACAGTAAATGTATAGGGTCCTGAGAAAACGTCTCTGGTACTGGGGCACACTCTTCTTCTATCGGAGGAAGCGGATTGACTAGTCGATGAACGCGTCTGTCCTCGTCGGGCCTCAGTGGTCTGCCGATGGCGGTCTGAGGATTTAAATCAGCGAGGCTCTGGAGATAACCCATTACTCGTTGGGTCAAGCGCTCTTGAGCGATGACATACTGGGCAAGGTTGGCCAGTACTGGGTCTCTCTCGATTCGTCCACCAGGAAAAGATGCTACTTCTCCGGGTGCTGCACGACTCGGGAAGTAATAGTACCCCCGTTCGCTGGCATAGGGTACCGCGAATTGAAGGCAAGCAAGCGCTTCGTACACAGCAGCTTCTATGGCCATTTGCGGAGTCGACATAGATTTCCCCACAAAGGAGACTTTTGTTGGGTCTTGGTTTGGGTTTGTGGGAGGGATGTGCACCACTGCCCAATATTTCGAGGTGGATGGGGTGATCCTCGATTTGAGCAGCTCATACTGGGGTGGATGGGTAGCACTCATGGTACTGCAGGTAAAGTCCCACAATATTTTAACAAAGCTACCTGGGGTTGCGTCTGGAGTTCTCAGATAAATACTAGGACTTGGCATGGCAAAGAAATGGCTGTGAGAGTTGTGTACAAGGTGAGGGATACTTGGCAAGGTCACGAGGTGGCCTTTTATATAGCATTGGGGCTGGGTTATTGATTACGGTGTGGGGCAACTAGTTTGTCGAATCTACTCTATGGGGTCGGGGTCAAAGCTACAGACACACATATCTCACAAAAAGTGACGTATTACTGTGGGTGTCATCGCGGTGGTTTTTGGTAGTTGTGCCCTGAATTAAAAATGCAACCGCACGCTAACATATTTATGCAAGGCTACTATTCAAAACAGAGGCACACAAGGAGGTTGAGGGTATTCATGGCGATGCAAGATTACACAAATATAGGGCGTGGACATACTAAGACTCGGTACTACTCGAGTGACTTGGTCTACCTCATTAATATCTAAGCGGGCGTGCCTTTTGGACGTCGAGGCTTCTCCACGGGTTTCACCGTCGGGGTTAGCTGGATGGAGTTCAGGGGCTGCAGGGTCGGGGTAGCGATGATGACCATCGCGGGGGTTGTTGGCCACAATCCCGTTGGAGCGTTTTCCCAAAAGACGACGAAGCATTTCTGGGGACACCAAAGTATTTTGGTCGATGGCTGGGCCAGACCTCAAGGACTCGATTGGTTGTCCGAATAGCACGACTGGGTTGTCGGTGTCGGGCTCATCTTCTCCTCTCGTCGGGGCTCGACCAGCCAGTTCTCCACGAGCTGCAATCAGATCAAGGGTGATTTGATCGAACAGTTCCTCCAGTGCACTTACATAGAGCACCAGATGCAACAATGCAGGATCCGTCTCGTGATCTCTGTTGGCAACCTGGGGTGGCCTACAATACCCGTCACAGCTGGGGTAGTAGTAGAACGAGCGACAGTTAACTCTGGGCGACGAGTGCCGGAGTTGAACTGTAGCCTCTCGAGCAGCTAGTTGGATGGCTTGTGGCTCAAAGGAAGTTGTCCTTCCGGTGAACCTGTAGAGGCGTTCTGGTGATAGACCCCTACCATAGATGTGCACAGTGGCCCAGAATCATCGGGTCTCACCGCTCATGGGTCCTTGGTACACAACATACTCTGGGTGCCCTTCTAATGCAAAGCCATGGCGGGTGAGGTTTGCTAGCACGGTCACAAATCCTCCAAGGTTGGTTGCTGTGGTCTCATTGTGCACGACGGGGCCAGGCATTATAGCTCGGTTTGGGGAAGAGGCTGTGCTGTGCTGGGTTGAGGCTAGCGTGTCCTTTTTATAGAAAAAGGGGATGGAGTCTTCCTTTGCACGCTTGCGAATGAGACAATTTATGTGTCGGTCACTGGCGCGTGATCGACACGCTAGTCTGATAGGTTGGGCAGCGACTGCCAAAAAGGTGTCAGGGTCACTGTGTGGCTATCTTACACGAGAAGCTTGGCCGGGGTTAGGTTAAGGTCTGGTGGATTGGTTAATCTAGATTTATTGACTTGGCTAAGATAGGATTAGCCAATGGTCAGCCTGGCTCTGATACCAAGGTTGTCAGGACCAGATTTTCGGGATATTAATTTCCCAGAAAATGGCCCTTGTGCTCACCAGCCCTAGGATTACTGTTAGCTGATGAGACACCAACTTGGTATAGAAACTCCAAATAATATACATAATATGTAGTACAAGACCATTTTTGGCCTATGAGTACAACACAAGGTTTCTAGTGCCTGATGGCGGAAGCGGTTTGTGGTTCATCAGCGTTTATGGGACTCCATTTCCCACAGGAACAGCTGACCACGATAACTCCTATCTTCGCGAGGCTGCTATCGTCATTGCATAGGCTCCGAGGCTGTCATCGCAACGCTCCTCTCCGTGCAAGAAATCTGGCCAAGACAATAGCCAGGAACAAGCCCGTGAGTACTTTTGAATGTACTCACAAACATTATGAACACAGGTATAACATAATGAATGATAATCATTCTCTGAAATATTTCATGATCACAAGATCAGTCACAAAATGAAATCCCTGATGCACACAGGCAGGTTATTCATCACATGAATATACAATAATGGAGTAGAAATAGAATGCACCGATCGGGTGCCTGAAGTGACACCTCGAAAGGATAATAATTTAAAGCATGCCACAGTCGGGCGTCTAAGCGACACCACATAAAGGGCATATAAGTAATTTAAATGACAAGCATGCCACCGTCGGGCGTCTGAGCAACACCACATAAAGGGCTTATGAGTAACTTAAATGACAAGCATGCCACAGTCGGGCATCTGAGCGACACCACATAAAGGGCTTATAAGTAATCTAAATGACGAGCATGCCACAGTCAGGCGTCTGAGCGACACCACATAAAGGGCTTATAAGAGAATAATCACAGTGAATATCCAGGAGGTAGAACCATCCCAGGGATACTCAATCATTCAAATAATGTAAATGGTTAGTTCATAATAACATTAATCATAATCATCATATGACACGGGTCATAATCAATGTTCTGGTTTAGCAGTTTTTCCTTCGAAGACCGACACTAAGACCGACACTTGACCCATCCCTGACTGTAGTCCTTAACCATGGACACGGCTATTCGAATAGATATAATCTCTGCAGAGGGTGTACTCTTTACCCACGAGTAACGGATTCCGTTAGTCCATCGGGACTAATTCCGTCTACGGTCTTTTAATTGAAAACACACCTGACCGCACACACCAGCCTGACTTACCGGTGTCTGGAATCACCCACGACACTCGTTAAGCAAAACTCTAATTGGGGAGGCTACAACCTCGATTAGCATGGGATCACAAAATTTATAACACGCACAAACTAGGGGAGCTACCCCCTCGGCTACAACCAGAAACACCCATGCCCCTGGACCAGGTGGTATGCCTACCGGATGCAGCCGGTATCTTTCACCATGGCCTCTCTGTACGGTTTGTGCTAGAAAGGGGTTGACAACTTACTGAACCATACCCTACCTATGGCGGGGACAAGTGGTAGTACGAAACAAGTATGGGGGTTACTGGAACAAGACTCGATCTACGACCGACTCGGGAGGTTTAAGTATTCCCTGCATGATTAGCATAACAAATATGTTTCACCCAATAGACAGAATCACCTCTCATTATACCTCACTATGCCATACCGGGCACAACCGTCTTGACGAAGACTGGAGACAGGCTCGTTTCTACCCAAAACAGAGGCTTTCCCGGACTCCTTCTGATAGGCATGAAAGGAATACGAGGGTGATTACTATCACAAGCACATCAAATTCCAACAGCAAGGAATATTCATTATGCACTCGTGAGTATGACCATATCATCACATAAAATAATGAATACTTCGTGCTAAGGTGGTGTTGTAACCGTAGCAAACCACACACAACAATATTATGCCAGGGTTCAGAATGCTTGCCTTCAAGAGTATGCAAGAGAGATGCACTTTTTGAAAGTTGCCATCTTCTTCAAAAATCCTATTTTGAGAAAATTTAAATTAACACATAGTTTCAAAATAGTACAAAAAAGTTGTCTGGAAAATTTTCAAATAAATAAGAAAATAAACTAGACAAAATTTGAGAAACAACAGAAAAAGAATCAATTCATTTGGACTTATGTTTAAAAAGATATAGCCAGTCAAAGTTTAGTGAAATTCTGTTTTTAATAAATAAATAAAAGAAACAGGAAAAAACGGTTCGGGGGGGGGGAACCGTACTCTGGGCTTTACGCTTTCACTTATAACATGTTAGCAGCGTCGGGGGTCACTGGCAGGTGGGGTCGGCGGGTCCACTGGTCAGGTTTGACCAGTTGCCCGCGCCTCCTTCCTCCTCTGTCCGATCGAAGGCGGGCTCCGGTGAGCGCCATCGACGAACGACGGCACCCCGCGGGGTTCTGAGGGCGGTGATGGAGCCGCTGGCCCAGGGCGAACCTCCCGGTGGTCGAATGGCTGGCGGGGGCGAAGGGAGTCGCCGGCGGCAAGCTCTACGGCGGACGGTGGCTTCGGGAGGATTGGGGCTTCGAGCTACGGTGGCTCCCCGTCGAAGCTGAGGGGTTGGGCGGCTCCGCACGGTCGATGGGAAGAGGGTGGTGGCACTGGATGGACGGGGAGGGGGGGGCTCTGCTTGACACGAACGGGGCCGGAGGGTGGCGGCGGCCGAACTGGCCGGAGAAGAGGAAGATGGCCTGCTACCTCTTGAGCACTGCGTTGGATTTCTCCGAAGAGGAGAGGATGCTGCAGCAAAGTAGCGTAAGTATTTCCCTCAGTTTTTGAGAACCAAGGTATCAATCCAGTAGGAGGTCAAGCGCAAGTCCCTCGTACCTACACAAAACGATAGCAACTCGCAACCAACGCTTAGGGGTTGTCAATCCCTTCACGGTCACTTACGAGAGTGAGATCTGATAGAGATAATATTTTTGGTATTTTTGATAGATAGATGCAAAGTAAAAAGTAGAGGCAAAGTAAAAACAAAGCGAGTAAATAAAGTGATATAGATTGATATGATGAGAATAGACCCGGGGGCCATAGGTTTCACTAGTGGCTTCTCTCAAGAGCATAAGTATTCTACGGTGGGTGAACAAATTACTGTTGGGCAATAGACAGAATTGAGCATAGTTATGAGTATATCTAGGCAATGATCATGTATATAGGCATCACGTCCGAGACAAGTAGATCGAAACGATTCTGCATCTACTACTATTACTCCACTCATCGACCGCTATCCAGCATGCATCTAGAGTATTAAGTAAAAACAGAGTAATGGGTAAGCAAGATGACATGATGTAGAGGGATAAATTCATGCAATAAGATAAAAAAACATCTTGTTATCCTCGATGGCAACAATACAATACGTGCGTTGCTGCCCCTTCTGTCACTGGGTAAGGACACCGCAAGATTGAACCCAAAGCCATGCACTTCTCCCATTGCAAGAACTACCAATCTAGTTGGCCAAACCAAACAGATAATTCGAAGAGACTTGCAAAGATAACTCAATCATACATAAAACAATTCAGAGAAGAATCAAATATTTTCCATAGATAATACTGGATCATAAACCCACAATTCATCGGTCTCAACAAACACACCGCAAAAAGAAGATTACATCGAATAGATCTCCACGAGAGAGGGGGAGAACATTGTATTGAGATCCAAAAAGAGACAAGAAGCCATCTAGCTACTAGCTATGGACCCGAAGGTCTGAAGTAAACTACTCACACTTCATCGGAGGGGCTATGGTGTTGATGTAGAAGGCCTCCATGGTGGATGCCCCCTCCGGCGGAGCTCCGGAATAGGCACCGAGATGGGATCTCGTGGATACAGAAGGTTGCGGCGGTGGAATTAAGTTTTTGGCTCCTGTTCTGATTGTCTGGGGATACGTAGGTATATATAGGAGGAAGGAGTACGTCGGTCGAGCTCCAAGGGGCCCACGAGGTAGGGGGCGCGCCCTCCACCCTCGTGACCTCCTCGGAAGCTTCTTGGAGTAGGGTCCAAGTCTCCTGGATCACGTTCGGTTGGAAAATCACGATCCCGAAGGTTTCATTCCGTTTGGACTCCGTTTGATATTCTGTTTCTTCGAAATACTGAAAAAGACAAAAAAAACAGCAATTCTGGGCTGGGTCTCCGGTTAATAGGTTAGTCCCAAAAATAATATAAAAGTGGAAAATAAAGCCCATTATAGTCCAAAACAATAGATAGAGTAGCATGGAGCAATCAAAAATTATAGATACGTTGGAGACGTATCAGGCATCCCCAAGCTTAATTCCTGCTCGTCCTCGAGTAGGTAAATGATAAAAATGAATTTTTGATGCGGAGTGATACTTTGGCATAATTTCAATGTAAATATTCTTAATCATGGTATGAATATTCAGATCTGAAATATTCAAGACAAAAGTTCATATTGACACAAAAATAATAATACTTCAAGCATACTAATCAAAGCAATCATGTCTTCTCAAAATAGCATGGCAAAAGAAAGTTCATCCCTACAAAATCATATAGTTAGGCTATGCTTCATTTTCGTCACACAAAGATGTTCCCAACTTCTATACCCCCGATGACAAGCCAAGCAATTGTTTCATACTTAAATAATCTCAAACTTTTTCAACCTTCACGCAATACATGAGAGTGAGCCATGGATATAGCACTATGGGTGGAATAGAATATGATGATGGGGATTGTGTGGAGAAGACAAAAAAGGAGAAAGTCTCACATCAACGAGGCTAATCAATGAGCTATGGATATGCCCATCAATTGATGTTAATGCAAGGAGTAGGGATTTCCATGTAACGGATGCACTAGAGCTATGAATGCTCAACAAAAGAAAACTAGTGGGTGTTCATCCAACTTGCTTGCTCATGAAGACCTAGGGCATTTGAAGAAGCCCATCGTAGGAATATACAAGCCAAGTTCTATAATGAAAAATTCCCACTAGTATGAACAAGACAACTTATGAGACTCGCTATAAGAAAAACATGGTGCTACTTTGAAGCACACTATATGAGACTCACTACATGAAGAACAAGGTGCTACTTTGAAGCACAAGTGTGGAAAAAGAGATAGTAGCATTGCCCTTTTTTTTCTTTTTTGGGCCTTTCTCTTTTTTTGGGGCAGTGCTCTAATAATGATGACCATCACACTTCTATTGATTACAACATAAGGATTACAACTCGATACTAGAACAAGATATGACTCTATATTAATGCCTCCGACGGTGTACCGGGATGGTGCAATGAATCAAGAGTGACATGTATGGAAAATAATGCATGGTGGCTTTGCCAAAAAATACGATGTCAACTACAAGATCATGAAGTGGCAATATGACAAAAGTAATGCATGTCACGATGATGATGGTGGAAGTTGCATGGCAATATATCTCGGAATGGCTATGGAAATGCCATGATAGGTAGGTATGGTGGCTGTTTTGAGGAAGATATAAGGAGGTTTATGTGTGATAGAGCGTATCGTATCACGGGGTTTGGATGCACCGGCGAAGTTTGCACCAACTCTCAAGGTGAGAAAGGGTAATGCACAGTACCGAAGAGGCTAGCAATGGCGGAAAGGTGAGAGTGCGTATAATCCATGGACTCAACATTAGTAAAAAGAACTCATATACTTATTGCAAAAATTTAGAAGTCATCAAAAATTCAAATACTACGCGCATGCTCCTAGGGGGATAGATTGGTAGGAAAAGACCATCGCTCGTCCCCGATCGCCACTCATAAGGATGCACAAGCCAGGTACACTTCATGTTTCAAATTTGTTACACAACTTTAACCATACGTGCATGCTACGGGACTTGCAAACTTCAACACAAGTATTTCTCAAATTCATAATCACCCAACTAGCACGATTATGATATTATCACCTCCATATCTCAAAACAATTATCAAGCATCAAACTTATCTTAGTATTCAACGCACTCAAAAGAAAGTTTCACATATCTTGAATACCAAGTATATTAACATTAAGCAAATTACCATGCTATTAATGACTCTCAAAATAATCTAAGTGAAGCATGAGAGATCAAGTTTCTTTACAACAAATCCACCACCGTGCTCTAAAAGATCTAAGTGAAGCACTAGAGCAAAAAATTATCACGCTCAAAAGATATAAGTGACGCACTATGAGCGAACTATAAAGCTCAAAAGATATAAGTGAAGCACATAGAGTATTCTAACAAATTTCAATTCATGTATGGCTCTCTCAAAAGGTGTGTACAGCAAGGATTATTGTGGTAAACTAACAAGCAAAGACGCAAATAATACAAGACGCTCCAAGCAAAACACATATCATGTTGGTGAATAAAAATATAGCTCCAAGTAAATTACCGATGGAAGTGGACGAAAGAGGGGATGCCTTCCGGGGCATCCCCAAGCTTTGACTTTTTGGTGTCCTTGGATTATATTGGGGGTGCCATGGGCATCCCCAAGCTTAGGCTCTTGCCACTCCTTGTTCCATAATCCATCAAAAGAATTCACCCAAAACTTGAAAACTTCACAACACAAAACTCAACAGAAATCTCGTGGGATCCGTTAGAGAAAGAAAACAAAAGACTACTTCAAGTTACTGTAATGAACTCATTCTTTATTTATATTGGTGTTAAACCTACTGTATTCCAACTTCTATATGGTCTATAAACTAATTTACTAGCCATAGATTCATCAAAATAAGCAAACAACACACGAAAAACAGAATCTGTCAAAAACAGAACAGTCTGTAGTAATCTGTAACTAACGCAAACTTATGGAACCCAAAAAATTCTACCAAAATAGGAACTTCTGAAAAATTTGTTTATTGATCATCAGAAAAAAGAATCAACGCAAAATAACATTCCTGTAATTTATCATAATTATATTCGTGCACGCAAAGTTTCTGTTTTTCAGCAGAATCAAATCAACTATCATCGTAGGTTATCCTATAGGTCCTACTTGACACAAACACTAATTAAAACATAAAACCACATCCAAACAGAAGGTAGATGGATTATTTATTACTAAACATAAGAAAAAACAAAAAAAACACAAAATAAAATTGGGTTGCCTCCCAATAAGCGCTATCGTTTAACGCCCTTAGCTAGGCATAAAAGCAAGGATAGATCTAGGTGTTGCCATCTTTGGTAGGCAATCCATAAGTGGCTCTCATGATAGATTCATATAGTAATTTTATTTTATTTCTAGGGAAGTGTTACATACCCTTCTTTAAGGGAAATTGGAATCTAATATTCCCTTCCTTCATATCAATAATTGCATCAATTGTTCTAAGGAAAGGTCTACCAAGAATAATAGGACATGAAGGATTGCAAACTATATCAAGAACGATAAAATCTACGGGCACATAATTCCTATTTGCAACAATAAGAACATCATTAATTCTTCCCATAGGTTTTTTAATAGTGGAATCCGCAAGATGCAAGTTTAGAGAGCAATCATCAAAATCACGGAAATCTAGCAAATCACATAAAGTTTTGGGGATAGTACAGACACTAGCACCCAAATTACACAAAGCAGGAAACTCAAAATCTTTAATTTTAATTTTAATAGTAGGTTCCCACTCATCATAGAGTTTTCTAGGGATAGAAACTTTCAACTCAAGTTTTTCTTCATAAGATTGCATCAAGGCATCAACAATGTGTTCGGTAAAGGCCCTATTTTGACTATAAGCATGAGGAGATTCTAGCACGGATTGCAACAAGGAAATACAACCAATCAAAGAGCAATTTTCATAATTAAATTCCTTGAGATCCAAAATAGTGGGTTTAGCAACATCATGGTTTTTATTTATTTCAATCCCACTTTCATCAATTTCATCGTCAAGATCTAGAAACTCCGAATTCTTAGAACGCCTTCTAGGTAAAGGAAGATAATCTTCAAATTCATCAAGATTCATATTGCAAAACAAAGATTTAATGGGGGACACATCAATAACTTTTAGATCTTCATCTTGATTTTCATAGGGATTAGAAGAACACGCTTTAATAAAGGCATCTTTGGAAGCACGCATCCTAGCGGTTCTTTCTTTGCACTCATCAATGGAAATTCTCATGGCTTTGAGAGACTCATTGATATCATGCTTAGGAAGAATAGATCTAATCTTTAAAGAATCAATCTCGAGAGAAATTCTATCAATGTTCCTAGCCAAATCATCAACTTTAAGCAATTTCTCTTCAAGCAAAGCATTGAAATTCTTTTGTCAATTCATAAACTCTTTAACACTACTCTCAAATTCAGAGGGCATCTTATTAAAATTTCCATAAGAGTTGTTGTAGTAATTTCCATAATTATTAGAAGGATTACTAGGATAAGGCCTAGGATTAAAATTCCCTCTATACGCGCTGTTACCAAAACTATTCCTACCAATAAAATTCACATCCATAGATTCATTATTATTCTCAAGCAAAGTAGATAAAGGCATATTATTGGGATCAGAAGAAACACTCTTAGCAAATAAATTCCTAAGTTCATCCATCTTTTCACTCAAAACATTGATTTCTTCTATAGCATGCACTTTTTTACTAGAAGATCTTTCGGTGTGCCATTGAGAATAATCTATTATATACTTAAAACATGAGTCAAATAAGACACCACGTTCTTCCATATAATTTAAAATAATATAAACCGTTCATCCGTAATACTTACGGTTGAGATTTAAAGATATTACGTTACATGAAAAAGGTTACAAGATTATATTTATTGAACTGACACGTACAAAGGTGCGTGAAAGAAGTGGAGAAAAATAGAGGACCACCATGTGACTTCCTTGCATCTAAAAAAAGAAAGAGGACGGCCATGTGCGACTAGGATTCCAATAAGCATACATGCGTATCATTGTTGCTTCGTATTTATACAGGTCCTGGTCTCCGTGCAGTCCACGGCACACAAAGAACTATATAAGGAAGAGTCTGATGCAAAAAGGTAGATGTGACCAAACAGAATACATGTGCTGGTTTCCCTAAAAAAAGAATAGGATTTCAGCAAACAGAAATAAAATCTGGACTACTATTATAAGGAAAGGAGAAAAAATATAGACATAATAAGATGACCGGACTACTATTGGGAAAAAGGAAAAATAGGGCCATATTCATGTCCACCGCAACGTACACAGTTATGATTTATCAAGAGATCCACCCACGAGTAAAAAAGAATTCTTCAGGGCACACGGACGTGAAAACAAAATAGTAGAGGAAAAGAGCTAATCACATCCGGACTAACATTCAAGGAAAATAGAAAAGGAAAAAAAAGACATGTTAAGATGACTATGGAAAAAGAAGAAAAAAATAGGTGCATGTTCAGATGCAGCGTACTGTAAATAATAGGGATTTATCGGGACACTATCCTCAAAAAAAAGATCGATCAAGACACACATACATGTACGATGAGAAGTACACGATCACCTTTCTACAACATTCTACTTGGCCGGCTGTATCATGAAAAGGATAGGGACAGAAATGAATTAGTCTCTAATTCATGTAAAATGTAAACATGAAATATCTATCCAAAAGCATTATAGATTTATATTTAGCAGTAATCATGTGTATAAGAAATGTATTTGTTGATCATCGTGTATCCAGATTGCAACACCATTCCTCATAAGATGAGCACGGATATAGATGTTTATATATGGAAATCACTACAACAATATAAATCAACAACTTGATTTGCCACATGGTAACAATGAAATATCGCTAAATTTGGAATGTATTTTATGTGAAACACTCTGATTAGGTGAGTAATGAAGGATGAGACTTGCCTGCTCCCTGCGCGTGCTACCATTCGTGCTTCCGCGTACGTGGCTTGATTTGATTGGAACAAAATAAGGCTCGCCCCCATCCCCTTAAAATTAAAGGGGGAGCTAATTAGATTAGAAAGAAAAAAGAAAAAAGGACAGTCGTAGAATGAAGTGGGAGCACAGATGGGAGCATGGGGAGGGAACAGGCAAGCCAGATCTAGTAATGAATATGGTACTATCTATTAGTATATACTCTCTCCGTCCGGATTTATTAGGCCTCTTAGCATCACAAGCATGTCCCTTTTTATAAGGTCTCGCTTTGAAAAGATGTATGCATGCAACCATTTCATTGGTTGCATTGAAAGCCATTGTTGTTGGTGCCATGGCTGGAATACACTTCATGCGTGCTTTTTCATTGGCCGCATGCATGTGAGAGAGTGCATTGGGAGTGGAATGTAAGCATTAATTTAAGCAAATTACTATGTGCCTTGGTCTAAGAAATGTTGTCTTTAGGCCTAATAAACCCGGACAGAGGGAGTACATAAGACATAAGCCAAATAAGCCACCACGTTCATCCACATAGTCCAGAAAAATATACTGCATTGATTTTGATTATAATGGTTGAGATTTAAAAGATCTAAAAGTTACGTAAAAGTATAGCATGTGCAAAGTTATCTGTTGACATGTATGAAGAAATAGAACGGTCCTACGCTAAAAAAAGAGTCCTACACGATGTACGGATGGCCCACATAAAACAAGGTACGTGTGCTATGGCCTATGCGGTACTATCGGATAAAAAACTAATCGTGCTAGCCAGGTTTTCTTTTCAAGCCGCGTACTAAAAAAGGAAGGTTTTTGTTAGCCGCTGTAGCCAGGTTAGCATGCACGTACTCAACATCTTAGCCATATATCATCGATGGAAGGTTTGGCAGGCCAAAGCCCGACTTGCCAGGAACATAAAGGGGAAAGCCCACCACCACTGGCGGAGCTAGACAAGATGTGTTGGGGGGGCGGGGGGGCAAACAGGAAATGAGGATGTTTGCAGGGGGCAGAAGCCATTATTATTCTTAATCTAATCTTCCCTTAAAAAATCCCATGTAGTTTAACCAAAGCTGTGGGGGGGGGGGGGCACGGCACCTGCAGTAACCAACGTAGCTCCGCCGCTGCCCACCACCAGAGACCCAGAAATCACCAGGAGCCCTCACGCAAAAAAAGCATGATCTCAAAAGAAAGGAGCACTTATACGGTTACCTAAAAAAAGCAGGAGACGACATGCAGATTGCTTTTGTAAAGCACAGGCCGGACAGTAAAACACGGATTACCTCACCGTGGTTCACTAAAAAGACTACCACCAGCAAATCTACAAGCACACAATTTTCCTTTAATTTTTTTCTCAACCAGGACGTTGAAGTAAACACATACGACCTAGCAGCAAGAAAGCTCTAAGCATGCATTGTTTTTTCTATCCATCACGATGAGGTATAACACATATGAACTAGCTTCGGCAAAATACATATATGGGCATTTAAAAAAAATTACATACATGAGCTACCACAAGAATGTTGCACGCACCCATTGTTTTCTCTATATTGTTGTACTTAATTTCTAACACGCATGAGCTAACTTTGTAAAAACTCATACGAGCTGACACTAGGGGAAACCTACAAATTCTTGAAGGACTCTTATAAATAGTTACTTCAGTTAACAAGTCGGATATGGTTGCAATATATATCTAAATTCCTTTTGACACATTTATAGCACTAGAAAAAAGGTTGAAATTAGAAGATGAAGAAGTAACACATAGCATTAATAACATATAAATGAGTCAATGATATGTCATGAAAAAAAGCTTCATACATCTGTGGAAACTATAACCAATAGGTCGAAAAGTTATGCATAACATTATGAATGACTCAACCATAGGTCATGAAAAGAAAAACAGGATTGCCTACATCGGAGAAGATATATAACCATTACTGATAATCTACCGAGATGGAAAAAAGCAAAATGTAGCCTGATATTTAGCATCTATACATGTGGGGAGAATTTTGGGCATTTAAAATTTCTATACACGAGGCACACACAAACATGACAAGTCCTATTGGTAACTATTGAGACAATATGTTTGCTTTCAGGCATATATGGTCAATAATTTTGCATGAAGTATATAGGGAACAGACTTTGAAAGCCCAACCAGTAATAGGAAAATAGCAAAAACCCATCAAAAGAAAGAAATATCAACTGGCAGAAAAAAATTCAATAATGAAGAAAACATAACTGCAACGTGGCCAAATGCAAGCCGGAAGATGGAACCGACAAAAAGGGATGCGAAGGAGTGGAATAGGAAAATCTAGAAACTAATGTGAGAGCTAATGGTGTTACATTATGGGACATATACCATGGTGCTTCTAGTCTTTCACCTTCACACAACAAAGGTCTTTGCTAAGAACGGAATTCAATATAGGAAAAAAAAGTATACCAAAGTTTAATAATGTTTTCATGAGATGTAAACGTGTACTGTATTTGTAGATCAATATTAGGGCAACCTACAAATAATATGAAATAAAATCTCTATAGAAAAAACACAATATAACAATATATAGTAAATCTAGCCGCGCAAATGCGCGGGTAGAAATGCTAGTTAGCCATAATATTATCAAGCAATTTGGTAGCATCTCCTAACGTAATTTCCATAAAAGTGCCTCCCGCGGCCGAATCTAAAAGATTTCTAGAAGCAAAATTCAGTCCGGCATAAAATTTTTGTTGATCATCCATAAATTCAAACCATGAGTAGGGCAATTGCGAAGCATTAATTTCATCCTTTCCCAAGATTGGGCAACATACTCATGATCAAGTTGTTTAAAATTCATGATGTCGTTCCTAAGAGTGATAATCTTAGTGGGAGGAAAATACTTAGAGATAAAAGCATCTTTGCACTTGTTCCAAGAATCAATACTATTTTTAGGCAAAGATGAAAACCAAACTTTAGCATGATATCTAAGTGAAAACGGAAATAACTTCAATTTGACAATATTGTTATCCGTATCTTTCTTCTTTTGCATATCACACAAATCAACAAAATTGTTTAGATGAGTAGCGGCATCTTCACTAGGAAGGCCGGCGAATTGATCTTTCATAAGCGGTATTGATTTCACAAGACTCATCATTATTAAGAGGAGCAATCGGAGTACTAAGGAAATCATTATTATTGGTATTCGAGAAATCACACAATTTGGTATTATCTTGTGCCATGGCAACAAGAAATCCAACACACAAGCAAACATAAAGGCACAGGGAAAAAGGTAAACAGGAAAGAGAGGAGGAGATTGGGAAAGAGAGGGCGAATAAAACGGCAAGGGTGAAGTGGGGGAGAGGAAAATGAGAGGCAAATGGCAAAAAATGTAATGCGAGAGATAGGGATTGTGATGGGTACTTGGTATGTTGACTTTTGCATAAGCCTCCCCGGCAACGGCGCCAGAAATTCTTCTTGCTACCTCTTGAGCATTGCGTTGGATTTCCCCGAAGAGGAGAGGATGATGCAGCAAAGTAGCGTAAGTATTTCCCTCAGTTTTTTAGAACCAAGGTATCAATCCAGTAGGAGGTCACACGCAAGTCCCTCGTACCTACACAAAACGATAGCAACTCGCAACCAACGCTTAGGGTTGTCAATCCCTTCACGGTCACTTACGAGAGTGAGATCTGATAGAGATAATATTTTTGGTATTTTTGATAGATAGATGCAAAGTAAAAAGTAAAGGCAAAGTAAAAACAAAGCGAGTAAATAAAGTGATATAGATTGATATGATGAGAATAGACCTGGGGGCCATAGGTTTCACTAGTGGCTTCTCTCAACAGCATAAGTATTCTATGGTGGGTGAACAAATTACTGTTGAGCAATTGACAGAATTGAGCATAGTTATGAGTATATCTAGGTAATGATCATGTATATAGGCATCACGTCCGAGACAAGTAGATCGAAACAATTCTGCATCTACTACTATTACTCCACTCATCGACCGCTATCCAGCATGCATCTAGAGTATTAAGTAAAAGCAGAGTAACGACGTAAGCAAGATGACATGATGTAGAGGGATAAATTCATGCAATATGATAAAAAACCCATCTTGTTGTCCTCGATGGCAACAATACAATACGTGCCTTGCTGCCCCTTCTGTCACTGGGTAAGGACACCGCAAGATTGAACCCAAAGCCATGCACTTCTCCCATTGCGAGAACTACCAATCTAGTTGGCCAAACCAAACGGATAATTCGAAGGGACTTGCAAAGATAACTCAATCGTACATAAAAGAATTCAGAGAAGAATCAAATATTTTCCATCGATAATACTGGATCATAAACCCACAATTCATCGGTCTCAACAAACACACCGCAAAAAGAAGATTACATCGAATAGATCTCCACGAGACAGGGGGAGAACATTGTATTGAGATCCAAAAAGAGAGAAGAAGCCATCTAGCTACTAGCTATGGACCCGAAGGTCTGAAGTAAACTACTCACACTTCATCGGAGGGGCTATATATGGTGTTGATGTAGAAGCCCTCCGTGGTGGATGCCCCCTCCGGCGGAGCTCCGGAACAGGACCCAAGATGGAATCTCGTGGATACAGAAGGTTGCGGCGGTGGAATTAGGTTTTTGGCTCCTGTTCTGATTGTTTGGGGATATGTAGGTATACATAGGAGGAAGGAGTACGTCGGTGGAGCTCTGAGGGGCCCACGAGGTAGGGGGGCGCGGCCAGGGGGCGCGCCCTCCACCCTCGTGACCTCCTCGGAAGCTTCTTGGAGTAGGGTCCAGGTCTCCTGGATCACGTTTGGTTGGAAAATCACGATCCCGAAGGTTTCATTCCGTTTAGACTCCGTTTGATATTCTGTTTCTTCGAAATACTGAAAAAGGCAAAAAACAGCAATTCTGGGCTGGGCCTCCGGTTAATAGGTTAGTCCCAAAAGTAATATAAAAGTGGAAAATTAAGCCCATTATTGTCCAAAACAATAGATAAAGTAGCATGGAGCAATAAAAAATTATAGATACGTTGGAGACGTATGATGGCCTTCCCCCTGTCGATTGCTGGTGGTAGGGGCTCTAGAGGGATGGCCTGAGGTGGCCTGGTGGTTTGGAGGAGCTCGGGGGTCCTTTTATAGGCAGTCGAGGTCGGTTCCATTATGGTCGGGGATAAGCTCGATGGCGAACCGCTGTTCTGTAGCCAGGGGCGCATGGCGGTGGCTGGTGGGGTTTGGCAGGGCGAGCGGATGAGCTTGAGCTATTATAGGGGCAGCTGGCGGGTGAGGGTGGCTCAGGTGGCACCGTCCATGGTAGGGGCCTGCTGTGGACGTCGGCGTGCCGCCAAGGCCGACCTGACGGTGACACTGTAGGGCGCCAGGGGTGGCTCTGCGGTGAGGGAGGAGTCGGGGCGCACTGGCTGTGCGAGGGGAGGGGCCAGAATGGGCACTGGGAGGCGGCAGCGAGACGCGGCGGCTCAGTGCACGCGCGTGCAAAACGTGCGCTCTGGGCGCGCCCAAAGCACGCACGCCAGGTGCTCGATGCAACGCCATCGTGTGCTACAGGGCTTGAGCGAGGCTTGTAGTTAACAGGTCTGGGTTAGGGGTAGCTAGGAGCTTAGTGGACAAGTTTGTTGGGTCAGAGGATCAAGATCACAATGTAAACTAAAAATCATGCCAAATCTGGCTATTCACACAAAGTGCTCGACAGAATGCCATGGGCACCAAGGCATCTCTTGGGGTGGCCAAAAACTCCAGATCCTAGTCTCTTTAGATGATAGAGAGGGTGGCAAGGTTAGCTGGGCAAAACTAGAAACTTGTTAGTGCAAGTATTTGAGAAAACCAAATCTGGGCAGAAACTAAAGGCTATCATTGCATGGGGCAAAAATGCACCAATGGGTCCAATCTCCTGGACTTAAGGGTTTTGTAGGGTGGTTTATAAGTAGGAGAAAGATCATGGGCACTAGAGTAAAATAAAATAGAGTTGCAGTAGAAAACACCCAACTGGGCCAGAGAGCAAAAGAGGATGATTTTCTCAAATTTTTCAAACAACACTCATGGGTTTTTGCATAAAGTTGAATTATATGCATCTACTGACATCTCCAAATTTTTATGCAATTTTTAAAGAAATATTTAAATAGGTTGCAGTGCAAACCACAAACTGATCCAGATTTGGAAACTTGAGGTAGGGCTCAAAATCCCCAAATGATTAAGAGAGGTTTTTGCATAAAAGTGATTTAGGAACCGCACATGTCATCCCCAATTTTTGGTGGAATTTTTAAAGGAGTATTTAAAAGGGTTGTAGTGCAAAAGAGGATCTAAAGCTTATAGAAATCATTTTAAAAGAAATAAAGCTCAGGGAAAATAATCATATAAATAATTCCACTGATAAAAGAAATATTTCTAGAGAGGGTATATAAGTCCAACAATATTTTTGAACCAAGTTTTCACTTGGGTGAAAACTTCACAATATCAAAGAAAAGAGTGGTTTGAATCAAAAGGGAATCTAGAAAATAAAAATTAAATTCTCAGGCCAAATTTTAATTAATCAAACAAGGTCAAAAATTTTGGGGTGTTACAGCCACGCTGCAGGCCGTAGGCAGGTAAGTCTGGGGACCCCCGTTCCCAGAACACCGACAGCTCCCGAGTGGAAACGATCTGCTTTTTGGCAGGGAGCCGATGGACTATGTCCATGGCCAAATACCCAGCTTCCCGGAGCTCCTTGATGTTCTCCTCTGTAATAGAGGAGGCCATCCACTTGCCCTGCGCTCTAGATCCGCACATGGCTAGAAGTGTTTGGTGGCAATGGAAAGGATTGAGACTTGGGCGCTGGAGCTCGAATGGCAGATAGGCTGAGGAGGAAGAAGGTGTGGCGTAACAAGATGGATCTTTGTCTTATTATAAAGGCAATGGATATCAAGCATCCACTTTGGAGCCTTGAATCTCTCCTATTCCCAAGGGGACGTGTGAACGACATGGTTGGATTACCCAAACCCCTATTGACGAGAATCCCATGATAAGGGGGCATGATCTCTGCTTTGACAAGACGTGCCTATGACCGTGCCTCAAAACACAAAGCGAGGGTTGTAAAACGGTTCAGAATACTAACAAGTCCAGGACAAAAATCCTCGCCAGAAAAATCGCCTATGGGCATGACTCTCATTTTGAGTATTTGTTGCTCTTACAGCTTGAAGTTGTAATTAGTGAACGGAGCCAGATACAACTATTAGGTGTGAAGGACTACTTTGGAGTATTCGGAGAAGGAACCCTCCTTGCAATGCCGAAGACAATCTGCATGCCGAATACGTCGTCATTGAAGCCTGGTTTAGGCGCTACTCAGGGAGTCCTGGACTATGGGTCCTCGGGGAGCCGGCCTATGTGACATGGGCCAGACTGATGGGCCGTAAAGATACGAGATAGAAGGACCTCCCCCGTGTCCGGATGGGACTCTCCTTTGTGTGGATGGCAAGCTTGGCATTCAGATCATGTATCTTCCTTTATCTGTAACCGACTCTGTACAACCCTAGATCCCTCCGGTGTCTATATAAACCGGAGGGTTTAGTCCATAGGGAATAAGATAATCATACATGATAGACATCTAAGGTTTAGCCATTACGATCTCGAGGTAGATCAACTCTTATAACCCCTATACTCATCAAAGTCAATCAAGCAGGAAGTAGGGTATTACCTCCATTAAGAGGGCTAGAACCTGGGTAAACATCATGTACCCTGCCTCCTTGTTACCTTCGATCCTTAGACGCACAGTTCAGGACCACCTACCCAGGATATGCCCGTTTTGACACCGACAATGCTTGCAGCTGAACCAGAGATGAAGCGCGGCTGCGATCACCCTGAGTCATCCAAGGGCAGACGTCTGTTCTGCGTCTTCCACAATGTGCACAGCCACAACACCAACGACTGGGAGGAGCTCAGGGCCCTCCACGACGGGTGCCTCGGTCATCGCCCCGAGCGCAACGGTCGAGGCTACGGCCATGGAGGTGGCCAAGGTGGAGGATGCTAGGACGGTGATACGTCTCCAACGTATTGACTTTTCCTAATGCTTTTCCTCTTGTTTTGGACTCTAATTTGCATGATTTGAAAGCAACTAACCCCAGACAGACGTTGTATTTAGCAGAACTACCATGGTGTTGTTTTTCTACAGAAATAAAAGTTCTCGACGAAACTTTGCAACGGTTTTTTTATACAATAAAAGAGAATTTATGGAGTCAGGATGAACCTGAGGGGGGCACCTGTGTGGGCACGACCCACCAGGGCGCGCTAGCCCCCCCCCCAGGCACGCCTAGGTGGGTGCTGCCCACCTGGTGGCCCCGCTGACCTCCAAACCGACACTATAAAAACCCATATTTCCAGAAAAAATCAGGGAGAAAGAATTATCGCATTTCACGAGACGGAGCCGCCGCCAAGCCCCGTTCTTCATCAGGAGGGCAGATCTGGAGTCCGTTTGGGGCTCCGGAGATGGGGATCTTCGATCTTCATCATCACCAACACATCTCCATCGCCAATTCCATGATGCTCACCACCGGGAGTGAGTAATTCCTTCGTAGGCTCGCTGGTCGGTGAGGAGTTGGATGAGATTCATCATGTAATCGAGTTAGTTTTGTTAGTGCTTGATCCCTAGTATCCACTATGTTCTGAGATTGATGTTGCTATGACTTTTCCATGCTTAATGCTTGTCACTTTGGGCCCGGGTGCCATGATTTCAGATATGAACCGTTTATGTTATCACCATTATATCCGTGTTCTAGATCTGATCTTGCAAGTTATAGTCACCTACTACGTGTTATGATCTGGCAAACCTGTAGTGACAGAAATTGGGACCACTCCCGGTGATGACCGTAGTTTGAGGAGTTCATGTATTGATCGTGTGTTAACGCTTTGTTCCAATTCTCTATTAAAAGGAGGCCTTAATATCCCTTAGTTTCCAATAGGACCCCTCTGCCACGGGAGGGTAGGACAAAAGATGCCATGCAAGTTCTTTCCATAAGCACGTGTGACTATTTACGGAATACATGCCTACATTATGTTTATGAACTTGAGCTACTGTCGTATCGCCCTAGGTTATAACTGTCTCATGATGAATATCATCCAACGAGTCACCGATTCAATGCCTACAAATTTATCTTATATTGTTCTTGCTAAGTTACTACTATTGCTACTGCTATCGTTACTGCTACAATATCACTGCTATCACTGTTACTGTTACTACTGCTGCTATCATCAAAACTATCATACTACTGTGCTACTAATCACTTTGCTGCAGATAATTAATCTCCAGGTGTGGTTGAATTGACAACTCAGCTGCTAATACATTCAAATATTCTTTTTCTCCCCTTGTGTCGAATCTATAAATTTGGGTTGAATACTCTACCCTCGAAAAATATTGCGATCCCCTATACTTGTGGGTTATCAAAACCTTTTTCTGGCGCCGTTACCGGGGAGCATAGCTATATTTGTTGAGTCACTTGGGATTATTATAATCCTATCACTATGAAGAATCTGAAGGATGCTAAGACTAATATTTTTCCCTCAAAGACGAGGGGAGGTAAGGATCTGCCATCCAGTTCTGCTTTAGATTCACCTTCTGTTATAAGTAAACTTGCAACTCCACAACATGCTATTAATTTTGATATGTTGCAAGTAATTGATGATGCTACTTCTTCTATGAATGCTACTCATGATGATGATGCTAGTACCTTGGTTGATGATGTGCCACTAGGTGAATTTCTTGATGAACAAATTGCTAGAGTAAGACAACATGATATTGTTGAATCTGATGATGGACTTGAAACTGAAACTACTGAAACACCTCCTAGAACTAGTCCTCCTAGATATGAATTGCCAAAGGTACCAGAAGGTTATACTATGAGTGAGGAGGCAACTAGAGATATTCTTGCTTGTAAGGATAGAGATGATAAATCTAGAGAAATTATTATGCAAGTATAAAGAAAGATCTCTGAATGCTAAAATGAAATATGATCCTGAGTTTGCTACTTCACCTATTGTTATTGCTGATAAGGATTATGAATTCACTGTCGACCTACAGTTAATCACTTTGGTTGAATCTGATCCTTTCCATGGTTATCAAACTAAAATTGTAGTGGCACATCTTACTAAGTTGAATGATATAGCTACCCTTTTTTCTCATGATGAGAAGATTCGCAATTACTATATTCTCAAGTTATTTCCGTTCTCATTAAAGGGTGATGCTAAAGCTTGGTACAATACTCTTGCTCCTGGTTGTGTGCGTAGTCCTCAGGATATGATCTATTACTTCTCTGAAAAATATTTCCCTGCTCAGAAGAAACAAGCTGCCTTGCAAGAAATATTTAACTTTGTGCAAATTGAAGAAGAGAGTCTCCCACAATCTTGGGGGAGGCTTCTCCAATTGCTTAATGCTTTGCCTGATCATCCTCTTAAGAAAAATGAAATACTTGATATCTTCTATAATGGACTAACCGGTACTTCTAGGGACTTCCTAGATAGTTGTGTTGGTTGTGTTTTCAGGGAACAAACTATTGAACAAGCTGAAGACTTATTAAATAACATATTGAAAAATTATAATGATTGGACTCCTCCTGAAGCACCTATTAAACCCACTCCGAAGAAGATGAGTATCTTATATCTCAGTCCTGAAAATAGGCAAGAGGCAAATAAATCTATGAAGGAAAAAGGTATAAAGGCTGAGGATGTTAAAAATTTACCACCTATCAAAGAAATACAGGGGCTTGAAGCACCACCATCACCCAAGGTGGTAGTGGTAAAATCTTTAATGAAATTCAATGGTAGTGATGATCCTAATAACAAACATCCTAGTCAATGCCTATATGAGTTTCATAATTACATTAGAAAGGAAGATCACTTCAATGCAAATGTTATGAAACAACTGAAATATAACTATGATATGATTAATCGCTTAAGTGACTTGTTATTTAGAATCTCAAATGATGTTAGAGGTGTAGGGAAGCATGCCTCTATGGTTCAAACTCAATTAGAACAAGTTGCTAAATCTCAAAGAGAGTTACTTGATGAAATGAATAATAATATAAGTGACTTTCCTGTTAGAGTAGGAACTAGAGGAGGTAAAATGACACAGGAACCACTTTATCCTGAGGGACATCCAAAGAGAATTGAACAAGATTCTCAAAGGAACAACACCACTACACCTAGTTCTTCTAAAAATAATAATAAGAAGAAACATGATAAGACTTTGCCTACCTCTAGTGAACCTGAAATAGAAAAAACTCCTGATAATGATAATGAAGTTTCTATCTCTGATGATGAAACTCAATCTGGTAATGAACACCCACTTTCTGATAATGAGAAAGATAGTGATGAGGTTCATGAAAACACTCAACCTAATGATAAAGAAACAAGTCATGATGTTGAGATAGAACCAGCTATTGATCTTGATAACCCACAACCTAAGAATGAAAGATATGATAAAAGAGACTTCGTTGCTAGAAAACATGGAAACAAAAGAGGACCGTGGGTTCAAAAGCCTAATGCCCTTTCCACCTAAGTCAACTAAAAAGAAAGATGATGAAGAATTCGAACGCTTTGCTGAAATGATTAGGCCAGTCTTTTTGCGCACTCGCTTGAGTGATATCTTGAAAATGCCTCCTTATGCAAAGTACATGAAAGTCATCATCACTAATAAGAGAAAAATACTGGAAGCTGAAATATCCACTATGCTTGCTAATTACACTTTCAAAGATGGAGTACCTAAAAAACTTGGAGATCCGGGAATACCAACTATACCTTGCTCCATTAAAAGAAATTATGTGAAAACTGCCTTATGTGATTTGGGAGCTGGTGTTAGTGTTATGCCTTTCTCTTTGTATAAAGACTTGATTTGAATAAACTCACACCGACTGAAATATCATTGCAAATGGCTGATAAATCAACTGCCATACCTATCGGTATTTGTGAGGATGTGCCCGTTTTTGTTGCTAATGTTACTATTTTGACTGACTTCATTATACTTGAGATGCCCGAGGATGAAAACATGTCAATTATCATTGGTAGAACCTTCTTGAATAGCGCAGTGGGTGTTATTTATTGCAATAAAAGCAAGGTCACTTTTTATATCAATGGTAATGAGCACACGGTGCACTTTCCGAAGAAACAATTCCAAGTGAAAGGTGTCAATGTTACTGAAAAATCTCCGACAATCACTATTGGAAGTTTTCTACTACCTCTACCTACTGTCAAAAAGAAATATGAAATACTTATTGTTGGGGACATTCATATCCCCGTTAGGGTAACTTAGTGATTTATGAAAGTTCTTCGGTTTCATGCTAGTCGAAAGTGGTTGTTAATAAGACTTGATCAACCTTATTAAAGGATCATTTTTTGGAGGTATGAAGTTGATGAATTTAGTAAGCACTACCTTCTGTCCCTACCATTTGTTTTCTGTTTTTAGTAGTTATATAAAATAAAATGCCATGCCTTGTCTGTTTTTTGCTTTTTTGTGCAATAAAAAATGACCGAAAAATAAAAGTTCTTAGAATGCTCTGGAAACCTGACATGAATTTTTTCTGAATATATATGAATTTCTGGTGCAAATAATACCTAAAGGAGGTGCACCAGGTGGGCACAAACCACCTGGGCGCACCAACACCCCCAAGCACGCCCTGGTGGGTGCTGCCCACCTAGTGGGCCCCCTCACTTCATCCTCCCACACCACTCCATTCACACAGGAAAAAATCATGAACACTCTCTCTCTCGTGTTCTTGCTCCTGAGACCGCGGATTTCGATCTCCTTGCTCGAAGCTCCGTTTCGAAAACTGTTTCGGGGGTTTGTTGCTTGGTATGTGACTCCTCCATGTGTCCTATTAGTTTTTGTTTTAGTGGTTTATACTTAGAATAATTAGCTACTGTTGGTGCTGCTATAGATGAGCTTGCATGTTGAATTCTTAGAGTTCTAAGTAGTTTGAATGCTTGCTATGGCCTTTATACATCCCTATGAGTAGTTGATATCGATCTTGTGAAGTTTTATTGAGAAAAATTTTGTGGACTAAAAATTTCAAAATTTTGTTCATAGGAAAAAGATGAATATCTTCAGTAAGTTTTCTTCCAAGAAGAACTCCAAGGGGGTTATTGGCCAATCTTCTGAGAATGATCTTCATACCTCAAGGTTGGCAGAGCTACGGCCGTGTGAGTGGCCGGACAATGATTTCATGGAAGAGGCCAGAATCCTCCAAGAGTTCAACCAATATGCTGCTAACGCCGGCCTCACCAACTTCATCGCAGCTGGATGCGAACAGTATCATCTTCTCACAAATTCCTTTTGTCGGTGGGAAACGGCACCTATGGGATCACAAGAATCCCTAGTATGGTTGCGGGGCGTGGGTTTGTGAGAAGAGCAGGATTAGTAATCAGCACAAAGATGATTTACCCAGGTTCGAGCCGCGAGGATGCGTAAACCCCTTGTCCTGCTTGGTGGATGTATTGAGTGTTCTTGAGCTCTCGAACTAGCTATGGGTGCTGCCTGGTTCGAAAGAGCTGAATCCTTTTCCAGTGCTCCATGGGCCTCCTTTTATAGGCGAAAGGGGCTGCCACAGTGGCACATAGGAGGTGGAAAGGCCTACAGTGCTACGAGCTTATCGCTCGTATTACAGGACAAGACGCATTTAATGCGTGGCTTAGGTGTCCCTTCACTTTATCGGGGACGAGAGCGAGGCCTGTCCCGTCCGTCGCTGCTCTTCCTCGCTTCGAGACGTGCCTTGGTCAGCGATGCATGCGGAGCCATGTAGGCAGGCAAGCAGCTGAGGTGGCGTGGTGGCGGATCCTCCACGAAGATCTGCATGCCGCCACGTAGGTGTGTGCTATGTTGGCCTGGAAGCCGCATGTTGCCACGCAGGTGCCTGCCTAGCTGGTTGGGCTGGCAGCTGCATGTGAACGGTGGTGGGGACTCGGTTGGTGCGGGCCTGGTTGTGGCCCCGTTGTCACCTTCGGCAAGGGTCTTGCCGGGTGGCCCTGCAAGAGTCTTGTCGGGTGGCCCGGCAAGAGTCTTGCCGGGTGGCCCGACAAGGGTCTTGTCATGGCGCACTGCCGCCCCCGGCAAGGATCCTGCCGGGTGTCTTGTGGTTTTTCCTTGGTAAGAATCTCGACGAGGATTGTTGCCTCCCAATCCTCACCTGATCTTGAATATTCTTTGTCTTCACAAAGATCTGCATGCCACCATGGAGGTGCCTCCTGAGCCCTGGCCCAACATGGTCGTTGGCATTGGAGACCATGGGCTCGAGGGTGGCCCGCTCCGCTGGTGTGGGCGAGCTGCCCCAGCAAGGGTCTTGCCGGGGCTGCTAAGCCTGCCCCGCCAAGGGTCCTTGCTGGGGAAACCTGCTTCGTCCATCCGATCTTTGTGGCCTTGGTCCTTGTCGTTGCTTTGTTTGTCTCGTGCCTTCGGC
Organism: Triticum aestivum; assembly: GCF_018294505.1. Classification (NCBI taxonomy): domain Eukaryota; kingdom Viridiplantae; phylum Streptophyta; class Magnoliopsida; order Poales; family Poaceae; genus Triticum; species Triticum aestivum. Next base: position 88,148,616 of record NC_057804.1, read on the forward strand.
TTCTCTCCGGCTTCCCTCCTTTGCCCTGCTATGCATGGCCGGGGCGGGTGTCTCTGACTGCCCATGCACAAGTTAAGGGGTCAAAACGAGAGCCCCTACTTTTGTACACCGACAGGAGCCCCCGGGCCTAGGCCATACATAAGTGTGACACGTTGTTGGGCCAAGCCCAGAATGGTGTGCGGGCAGGCGGGGCGGATTTTACCATGGTAACTGTTCCGTCTGCTGCGCTTCCCCCACGACCCACATTGAATGCGTGACGTGGGGGTCGCGCGTGCGAGTGTGATCGAAGCATGCTGGCATCATCTTGCAGTGGACAGTAAAGAGGCGGCTTGTGTGTCCTTTCGAGACCGCAGGGCCGCTGCTCCTTTACTTCCCTTACTCGGGAACCGTCGCTCCACGCGTCCCATTGCGCCCGTCCTTCACGCCATGTTTGCTGCATGCATGATGCAGAGCAAATAACAGGTGCACGGGATACAGAAAGTCACACGCGCGCGGGCCAATTCCCACGCGCCTTCAATTGAGCGGGGAGGACGGTCGATGGCCCCGCCCGTGGTCACTTCAATGGGCCAAATTGGTTGAAAGGGGCGGCCGAGCCTCGCCGCCGCCCCTTTATGAAGAGGGGAGCGGGAGATACGGCGCCTCTCAATCCTTCGTCATCCACTTCTCCCCATTCCTGCTTCCTACTTCCTTTTGTCATGGCGAGGGGGCGTGGCGACGCTTCATCGGTGGTGGCGAGGGTCTCGGCTCGACAACGCATCGCTCCTCCCCAAGAGCTCGTAGCGGCGGAGCCGCCCGTTAGAGGGAGGGGGAGGGGCGAGGTCGAGGCCGCCGTGGCGCTCGAGGGAGAGGAGGACGGGGCGGCAGATCGGCCTCGCCTCCGCCAGCGGCTCCTCCTCCGGTGGAGGGCCACGTCGGGGACAACCCTTGCGAGTTCTTCATTAGGCTGCGCCAGCCGCCACACCGTTGTCTTTGCCTCTCGACTCCATTTGCACGGAGACGGAGCTGGATCCACCGCAGGTGTTGCGGCTGCATATGAGGAGTTGTGGGAACAGCGACACATGGGCTGATCTCGAGTTCCCCGCCCATCACGTCATGTATCTCCGCCGAGAGTGGAAGACCTTCACCCATGTCCACAGCTTGACGGAGGGGCTCACTCTCCATTTCAAATTAATGGAGAGTGGCCTCCTCTCCATCAAGATCTTTGGGAACTTCGGGACTCGGGTAAGGTGCTGCGTGGAGAGCTCCTCCAACGATGAAGATTCCTCCTCGATCGAGAGTGGCGACGAAGACAACGGCAGCGACGACGAGGGTGGCGGGCGACAGGATGAAGGGTCTGACTAAGCATCGGGCGCCACTCCGGGCGGCACCGGTGACCCCATCATCCGTGTCGCTGGCTCCTTGAACTTCTCGGGGTCTTCTCCTTGGGCGGCTGGCATTGGGAGGCTCTGGAAGAGGAAGAGGGCGGGCAGCAAGGCTGTCAAGTTGGAGTACGCGGGCACCAACGCCTTCGTCACGTATTAACGTCCTATCGCCTCATCTTCGAGCCCTTCTCCCGGTGCCGTCATCACCAGCCAGCCTTTCGACCGCCACCGAGATGTTCTCTTGGTGCTTTCTGCCGCTCGTAGCTCGCCTAGGCGCCCCTTTTGCCCTTCTGCTTTCTTGTCTCATTTCCTGAGGAGAGGGACAAGAAAGGGATTACATGCATCTTATCTCTTTTTAGTCTTGTAAGCCTTCGGGCGTTTGTTAAATTTAGAACTTGTAATCCCCCTCCTCATGTTTTTCATTCCGTATGAACTGTACCTGTATGGGATGTTTTTAATGAAAAGGGATGTTTGTCGTGTTTTTCATTCGCAGGTGAAACCCATGACAAGGAGCGAATCCTCGTTACTATCTAAGATAAACGTTTTTCGCCCGGCAACAGGCCTTGCTGTCCCCCCATTTTGCTCGACCTTTCTCACGCTCTTGGTAGAGGAAAGGATGAAGTGGGCTTAGGCTCCTCGTTCCATTTCCTTGCTGTCGCGACTACGACCAAATTCGGACCAGGAGATAATCCTTGGGTACGGAAAGAGGGGAGCCCAGTAGCCTAGAAATAAAAGGAGGTTTCACATACCCCAGTCCATAACGAAATGCATGATAGAGGATAAAAGACCTATCTGGATCTGCAGCCCCCGACAACCTTGGCTCGCCGTGGATGGATCCTTGTACTTGCAACCCCTGGCAACTTTGGCTTGCCGGGGTCGGGGCACCGATCCGTTCCTTTCTTCCAAATAGCTCGGCAGAAATGCCTATGTGCCCTACAAACCAAAGAGGACAGAGAAGAACAGAGAGACGCGCACTCGACCTCTAAGCTAGGGGTTAGCCGCCGCCAAGCACTATCAACCCTAACCGAGGAGGAGACTCAACCTAGCATGCATGCTATAACTTAGGGCGCTAGCGCTTCGTTTATTTATGCTCAGGGTCTGCGCCTGGCTTTTTACGAAGGGTTACATGCCTTGCCGGCAAGGCTTGTACAAAAGGTGTCTTGCCGGGAGGCCCGACAGCCGCGCCTTATTGGTAAAACTTGCGAAGATACTCAATGTTCCAGGAGTTGCTCACTAGAATGGCATCTTCGGTCTCCAGGTGGACTGCACTGGGCCTGGTGACTCGTGTTAGCCGATAAGGGCCTTCCCACTTTAGTGTCAACTTGTTGGAATTCTTGGCCGACTGAACGTGCCTAAGAACAAGGTCACCTTCCTCAAAGCTCCGGACATGAACCTGGCAGCTATGGTAGCGGCGCAAGGCTTGTTGGTAGCATGCTGCTCTTACAGCCGCTCGGAGACAATCTTCCTCAAGGAGTGTTGCGTCATCTTGCCGCAATCGCTCTTGCTCAAGCTCATCATAAGAGAGCACTCGAGGTGACCCGTATATGAGTTCCGTGGGGAGAACTGCTTCTGCCCCGTAGACCAGGGCAAAGGGTGTCTGGCCGGTGGCTCGATTTGGTGTCGTTCTAATCGACCAAAGAACCGCTGGCAACTCGTCAAAACAGCACCTTCCACTCTTGCGCAACCTATCAAAAGTCTTCATTCTTAAGCCTCACAGAACTTCAGCATTTGCCCTCTCCGCTTAGTCATTGCTCCGCGGGTGTGCCACGGAGGCAAAACAGACCTTGTTGCTGAGATCCTCAATGTATTGCATGAAGGCATGGCTTGTGAACTGTGTGCCATTGTCGGTGATGATCCTGTTGGGTACCCCAAAACGGCAAACTAGTCCTTTGAAGAACTTGATGGTTGACTGTGCTGTCACCTTCCTCACTGCTTCCACCTCTGGCCACTTTGTGAACTTGTCGATTGCAACGTACAAGTACTCAAAGCCCCCGACGGCATAGGGGAAGGGGCCCAATATGTCGAGCCCCCAGACCGAGAAGGGCCAGGAGAGAGGTATGGTTTGAAGGGCTTGAGCTAGTTGATGAAGCTTCTTTGAATGGAACTGGCACGCTTCACACTTTGTTACTAGTGCCATCGCATCCTGCAGGGCGGTGGGCCAGAAGAAACCTTGCCGGAAAGCCTTGCCGACAAGGTCCCTCGACCCTATGTGGGAGCCACATATGCCTCCATGTATCTCTACCAACAGCTCTAGTCCTTCCTCCCGGGAGATGCACTTCAATTTCACCCCATTCGGTCTTTTTCTGTACAACACGTTGTCAACGAATTGGTACAGAGCAGACCGGCGGGCTACTCTTTCTTCCTCTTCCTGCTCCTCAGGAAGCTCTCCTTTTATGAGGAATCGGACGGTGTGTTGCGCCCATGTCGGAGCCTGTGGCTCGACGACAAGGACCAAAGGCATCTCTTCTTCCATAGGAGCGGCCGTCTCTACGGCCATGGCCTGAGGCCCTGCCGGAGTCGGCTGCCCCGCAGCAAGGCTGGCATCTTCGCCAGCGGCCCCGGGGGGCTCGGTGGGGAAGTACTTGCCAGGGCCTAACTTCCTTCGCTTGTTCTGCCCGACCGATGATTCGGCGGATGGTTGAGTTAGCTGAAGCACAAAAGTACCTGGTTCCACAGGTAGCTTGAGGGCAGCGTGCTTTGACAAGTAGTCGGCGATGTCGTTCTCCATCTGAGGGACGTGCTCCGCTTGTATACCATCAAAGTGCTCCTCTAGTTTCCTCACTTCATCCACGTAAGCTTCCATCAACGGGCTTTGGTAATCTTTGTTGATCTGCCTGACGACGAGTTGCGAGTTGCCCCTGACGATAAGCTTTTTTACTCCGAGGTCCGCCGCGATCCTGAGACCGGCAAGCAAACCCTCGTACTCGGCGGTGTTGTTGGTTGACATCTCCCGGGGACAGTGCATTTGGATAACATACTCGAGGTGCTCTCCGGTGGGTGTGACAAGCAGCACACCAGAACCGGCGCCTTGCGGCGAAAAGGCCCCATCAAAGTGCATGATCCAGTTGCGGCTCGTTTCCTTGCCGGGGAGAGTGGTCTCCTGTACCTCTTCGTCAGGCGTCGAGGTCCATTCTGCAACAAACTCTGCCAAGACTCTGCTCTGAATCGTCAAGATAATTTCGAACTTTAAACCAAAACTCGACAGCTCCAGGGCCCATTCCACGATCCTCCCCATTGCATCTGGGTTATGCAGTATCCGTTGCAACGGGAGGTGGGTGACTACGATGATCTCGTGCGCTTGGAAGTAATGACGCAGCTTCCTCGAGGCCATAAGGAGACCGAAGAGCAATTTTTGCACACCTGAGTACCTCAACCTAGCCCCCTGCAAGAGGGAGCTGACGAACTAAACCGGTTGCTACACCAGTTTCTTCTTTTGCGCCACTTCACCTGGTCGTGCTGGCCCTGTCGCATTGGCGTCAGCCTCTGCCGGGGACTCAGTCTTGCCGGCAGACAGCAAGATGGTGCTCAATCACTTCCCTAGGAACGTCGGGGATGTCGGAGGCTTGCCATGCAAACACATCGACATTTGCCTGCAGGAAAGTGACAAGCTCGCTTTCCTATTTGCTGTCGAGGGTGGAGCTTATGGTAAAAGCTCCCCCCATGTCGTCCTCCTTGGCGGACACCTTCTTGGTCTCTGGTGGTGCAGCTCTGGACTTCTTGCTCTTGCCGATGGAGCTCTTTGGCACGTCCTCAATGGGAGCGCAACACCCCAAAGAGGTGCCTTGCCGGAGTGGGTGCGAGGGGTCTCGCCGGTCTTCTTCCCTCCCGGGGCTCCATCGGCAGGAGCAGGTGCCTTGGCGGCAGTTGCTGCAACTGCTTCCCGGTAGAGTTGGTCGGCGCAAATCAATGCATCTTTCTTGTCGGAGGGGACGGTGATGATGTTCATCGGCCCGGGCATCTTCAGCATGTTGTAGGCGTAATGTGAAGCCACCATGAACTTGGCTAGCGTCGGGCGACCGAGGATCCCGTTGTAGGGCAAGGGGATCTCGGCTACATCAAAAACAATCCTCTCCGTCCTGTGGTTCAGCTCACCTTCGAACGTCACTGGCAGCGTGACCTTCCCCTTCGGCTGTCTCCTCCCCGAGTTGACCCCTTGGAACGTGCTCGTGTCCTCGAGTCTCCATCAGGGATCTGCAACCTCTTGATCACAACAGGTGAGATCAAGTTCACACCGTCCCTGCCGTCAACCAGCATCTTCATCACCTTGAGGTTGAGGATTGTTGGTGAGACCAACAATGGCAAGCACCCGACCGCGGTAGTGCGGTCAGGGTGGTCCTCGGTGTCGAAGATGATAGGCGTGCTGGACCACCTCAGCGGCTTTCGTGCATCGAGCGACGGCTCCACCATTTTAATCTCACGCGCTCACAGCTTGAGCGAGCGATGGGATGTATGCAGCGAGGCGCCACCATCGACGCACATGGCTTCTGTGGCTTTCTGGAACTCGTGGTCGCCGGACTCATCGTCCTCGTCATGATCATCGTCTTCCTGCTTCTTGTCGCGGCCCCGTGCGGGCCTCTCCTGCTGACTATCTTTGCCGCGGTGGCCTCCTTGGCCGCCATGCTTCTTGCCGGATCCCTCGGCACCCTCTTGGCCCTTCTCCTTGTCCCGCTGCTCATACTCGGCTTTCTGCTTCTTAGAGAGCAGCTCCACCTGCCGGCAGTTCTGGAGATCATGGCCTTTGGTGCGGTGGATCTTGCAATACTGCTTGTCGGAGCACCCTGGCTTGTCGGCAGCCGCCAAGGCCTGGCAAGCGGCACACCCAGTAACCTCCTTGCCTGGGTCACTCGCCTTGGGTTTCTTGGTGGCGTCGGTATCGTCGGACCCTTCGACGGCAAGCACGGTCTTGCCCTTGCACTTCCTGTTATGGCGCGGCCCTTCTTCACCGGCGTGGCGGTATCATCCGTGGAGTCGGTTTCCGCGTCGGCGTCTTCGCCGGGGTACTTCCTTCCCTCTTCAGGTGAGCGCACCGATCGGCCAGAACATAAAGTTCGGCCACATCCCTGACCTTGTTCATCGCCATCTCTTCACGCATCTTACGATTGCGCACATTCTGGTGGAATGCATTGATCACTGTGGCAGGATGAACATCGGGGATGTTGTACTGCACTCGGCTGAACCTTTGGATGTACTTGCGCAAGTTTTCTCCTTCCTTCTGGGGGATGATGTGTAAATCACTCGCCTGGCCATGATCTTGGTGGCCTCCGGTAAAGACGCCAACAAACTCATGACACAGATTCGCCCAAGAAGAAATGGAGTCTACCGGCAAGTGCATCAACCATGACATAACATTGGGCTTGAGTGCCAATGGGAAATAGTTGGCGAGCACCTTATCGTCGTGAGCCCCGGCAGCTTGCATCGCGATGATGTAGATGCTGAGGAACTCCGACGGGTGAGTCTTGCTGTTGTACTTCTCGCCAACGTCGGGCTTGAACATGCGGTGGGAGGACCACTGGAACTGCTGCAGCTCACACATGAAGGCCGTACAACCCACCTCGTAGGGTAGGCCACCGTAGCCCCCCGGCGCCGGGTGGTCTGTAGTGGGCCCTACCCACCTGTCCAACTAGTGGCGCGCGTCACGCCGGCGCTCGATGGTGGTTCGAGCGTCTTCATGAACTCACTCCCGAAGAACTTGGCGTTGGTCGCGGTGGGCTCGCGGGTCGGACGACGCTATGGAGATGTCATCACGAGCATCGTCGCGACGGACTGACACCCGCGGTGGTCGGGATGGAGGAGGGGAATGCACCGTGGCTGCATCGCCTCCGACCCGGCCTCCGCTGGCATGCGGTGGCTCGACGGAGCGACGGCCTACGGGTCCCGCTGAGGGAGTCCTGGATTAGGGGGTATCCGGACAGCCGGACTATATACTTTGGCCGGACTATTGGACCATGAAGATACAAGATTGAGGACCTTGTCCCATGTCCGGATGGGACTCTCCTTTGCATGGAAGGCAAGCTTGGCGATTTGGATGTTAGATCTCCCTCTCTGTAATCGACTCTGTGTAACCCTAGCCTCCTCCGGTGTCTATATAAACCGGAGGGTTTAGTCCTGAGGACAAGAACAATCAGAATCATAGGCTACCTCCTAGGGTTTAGCCTCTACGATCTCGTGGTAGATCAACTCTTGTAATACTCATACCATCAAGATCAATCAAGCAGAAAGTAGGGTATTACCTCCATCGAGAGGGCCCGAACCTTGGTAAACATTGTGTCCTCTGCCTCCTATTACCATTAGCTTTAGACGCACAGTTCGGGACCCCCTACCCGAGATCCGCCTGTTTTGACACTGACATTGGTGCTTTCATTGAGAGTTCCGCTGTGTCGTCGCCGCAAGGCTCGATGGCTCCTTCAATAATCAACAACAATGCGGTCCAGGGTGAGACTTTTCTCCCTGGACAGATCTTCGTGTTCGCCGACTTCGTACTGTGGGCCAATTCGCTTGGCCATCTGGAGCAGATCGATAGCTACGCCCCTGGCCATCAGGTCAGGTTCGGAAACTTGAATTACACGGCCGACATCCGCGGAGACTTAATCTTTGATGGATTCAGGCCTGCGTTAGGAGCGCCGAACGGTCACGATGAGCATGACTTGGATCTGCCGTCGGACAGTATTCGGGATATTGCACCTGCAGCAGCTCCGAACCTAAATCTGGGCAGATCGCGTTGTCTGAGGACGGGTGGATGGACCCCTCCTCGGAGGCTGCATAATCATCAGCGTTGGAGCCGAACACAGATTCCACCTCTAAGGAAATCTGTGTCGCCGGACCCTCGGACTTGTTTCCGGCCATAGGTCCCAGACTGCGCGCACCCGTGCCCATCGAAGCTGATTGGGCACCAATCATGGAGTTCACCACCGCGGATATCTTTCAGCGCCCACCCTTTGGTGATGTGCTAAACTCTTTAAGGTCTCTCTCTTTGTCAGAAGACTCTTGGCCGAACTATGTTCGTCTCGAGGGGGATACGGACGACGAAGAAAATCGCAGCCCACCCACCATCCACTTAATAGCCACTGTCGATGACCTAACAGACATGCTTGACTTCTACTCCGACGACATTGACGGTATGGACATCGATGCAGGGGACGATTTGGAACCACCCCCCACGGGGCGCTGGACTGCCACCTCATCATATGATATATACATGGTGGACACGCCTAAGGAGGACAACGGCGACAAAAAGGACACAATGGAGGATAAACAAACCCCCCGAACAAAAGCCAAAACGACGGCGCAGGCGCCGCTGTAAGTCCAGCCACAGTAAAAATAGCGATAACAGTGCAAGAAAAATCGACACCCCGGTCAACTCCAAAGGCAACAATGACCATATGGACCCAGCGATGGAGCAGGATGATCCAGGTCATGCCGAACACAGCACGGAGCAGACGCCCGATCACAACGATCCTGAGGGCCGAACTCATCAACCTGCCTCTGGAGAGGAGGACAGTCCAGATGACGATGCATTCATCATCTCGGAAAAACATTTGGTACAAGATAACCTCCACAGAAGGCTTATGGACACTGCGAGGAGCCTAAAGAAGCAGAAGCAAAGGCTTAAGGCCGCGCAGGATACGCTCAACCGTAGATGGAATAGAGTGCTAGACACTAAAGAAAAATGGGGCAACGATCGCCACACAAAGCGCTACCCAAAGCGCAAGCTGCTGCCCGAATTCGATGATGAGGCCATAGATCCCATTCCTCCAAAGAACAATATGGCCAATTGGCCGGACCAACCACTTCATGGCCATGATAGAGCAGCTACTGACGCCGCACACGATTTATGTGAACTCCTGTACAAAAAGGCCGGCGCGACCAGGTCCATCTACGGATCTAGAGGACATGCTCCGGCGCGGGATTATGGTCACCAAGACGATCACACTGATCGAATACCAGTTCAGAATCAACACCGAACACAACAACAGTCGACAGCATGCCACGACATGTCCAGATATAGAGGGGCTACGCACGCTCTGTGCTTCACCGACAAGGTGCTGGATCACAAATTTCCACAGGGATTCAAACCCGTGAACATAGAGGCATACGACGGAACAACAGACCCTGGGGTCTGGATTGAGGATTTTATCCTTCATATCCCCATGGCTCGTGGGGATGACCTCCACGCCATCAAATACCTTCCCCTCAAGTTGAAAGGGCCAGCTCGGCATTGGTTGAAAAGCCTCCCTCAAAATTCAATCGGAAGTTGGGAGGAACTTGAGGACGCTTTCAGGGCCAATTTTCAAGGGACCTATGTTCGACCTCCAGACGCAGACGATTTAAGTCACATAATACAACAGCCTGGAGAGTCAGCCCATAAGCTTTGGAATAGATTTCTCACTAAGAAGAATCAAATTGTCGATTGTCCGGATGCCGAAGCCCTAGCAGCCTTCAAGCACAGTATCCGGGACGAGTGGCTTTCCAGACACCTCGGCCAAGAATAGCCGAGGACAATGGCGGCCTTAACAAGCCTTATGACCCACTTCTGCGCGGGTGAGGACAGCTGGTTGGCTTGTAGACGCACCGGTGACCCAGGCACATCCGAAATTAGGGATGGCAACGGGTAGCCACGGCGCAATAAAAACAAGCGTCGAAACAAGGAAGAAAGTCCGGAAAACACGGTGGTCAATGTCGGATTCAGGGGCTCTCGACCCGGTCAACGAAAGAAGCCATTTAAAGGCAGCAAAGAGGGACCGTCCGGCCTAAACAAAGTCCTGGACAGATTGTGCCAAATTCATGGCACCCCTGAAAAACCTGTGAATCACACTCACAGAGAATGCTGGATCTTCAAGCAGGCTGGCAAGTTAAATGTCGAACACAAGGGAAGGGAAACACCAAGTGAAGACGAGGATGAGCCTCGCCAGCCGAACACTGGGGGACAGAAAAATTCCCACCAGAAGTCAAAACAGTAAACATGATCTACGCGACCCACATACCAAAGAGAAGGTGCAAACGCGCGCTCAAAGACGTATACGCTGTAGAGCCCGTCGCCCCCAAATTCAACCCCTGGTTGGCCTGCCCGATCACCTTTGATCACAGGGACCACCCGACTAGTATCCGGTACGGAGGATCAACTGCCTTGGTGCTCAACCCGATAATCGATGGATACAATCTCACTCGTGTCCTCATGGACGGCGGCAGTAGTCTTAATCTGATATATCAGGACACTGTCCGCAAGATGGGGATAGACCCATCCAGAATTAGCCAAAGTAACACCACCTTTAAAGGAGTGATACCAGGCATTGAAGCCCGCTTCAGGGGCTCCCTTGTATTAGAGGTGACATTCGGTTCTCCCGGCAACTTCAGAAGCGAAGAATTACTCTTCGACATTGCTCCCTTCCGAAGCTGTTATCATGCATTACTCAGAAGAACGGCCTTCGCTCGCTTCAACGCAGTACTGCACTATGCCTACCTTAAACTCAAGATGCCCGGTCCATGTGGCATCATCACTGTTAGCGGAAACACAGAGCGTTCCTTACGTGCGGAAGAGTATGTGGCGGCTCTAGCAGCCGGACACAAAGCGGCCTCTCCTATTAGAATGCATGATCGGTCGTTAAGACCACGGACACGGTTAGACGAGTCCGATGCACCACCGTCGGTAACAGCCCAGATAAACCTGAGCTGGGCGCCATACATATACCCCCATAGATGGTACCAGGGGCTACAAACATGTAATAAAGCCCACAATTCGGCTTGACCTTATTAACATACCAATGTCTCACATTTCTACTATCCATTGAGAATAACCAACTTTTCGCACGCTTACGCCATACTTTTTTACATGAGTTTTCCTTTTTACAGACACCATTCGTGCGACACCCTTCCAGGATATGGCACAACGGAGACAAAGGCGCAGACATGCAGCAGGGCCCCGCTCAAAGGTTTCTCTTTACATTAAGCCCCTATGTAAACCTTATTTACTGTGTCTTGTTGCTTGACATCCCACGGGTATTCAATACACCCACAGGGGATACTAGCGTTATTGGCATTTCGCCGCGATAGATTAATGCACGTACCTGGAAATACAGGGTTCATAATCGAGGGCATTACTCAGCCCAGTATATGTTATAAAGTCTGAATACCTTCGGGAGTGTTCGGCGTCGCGAGTTTGGCCTTATATGCATTAGTTCCGAATCATGTCTTTGGTCAAATGTTGGGTTTGCCCGGCTCCTGGGTTTGTTGCCTTACATTTCGTTCTATCGGCTAAGGCGGCCAAAGGAGAACTACTGTGATTGTGCGCTGGTTATTCCGGATGAGCACCTCAGTAGAGAAAGCCAAAAATTGACTGTCATGATACAATGAGAGAATAGTCAACCACTCGATGACTCATCAGAATCTTCGGGATTCCTCCGCATTAACGAAGGACCGTTTCCCGGTCATGTACATATGCGCCCATATCCGGATGCACATGAAGGTACCAGGGGCTACATAGTAGCCCCACCGTCAAACTCCTATGGCTAAGTGAAAGTGTTAAAGCTATATAGTCTGGTTGCCTAGTTCGACGTGCAATCACCTCCTTAATGGACCAAGACGTTGGATGAAGTGTGATTACGCACATTTTTGCGAACACCCCCACATTATATGCGTGGGGGCTGAAGCCAACGACTGCTAACTTTCAGGTTATATACATACATCAAACAGCCGCACAGGAGGCACTATAACACTTTCGGGTGAAAGTATAAACATAGCCTTTATAATTAAAATAGAATTGTTTTTACAATTGAACGACTTGTCACTCGAACATGACACTCTTCGAGCACTAAGCCTCTATTAAACGGGCACCTTCTGTGACCTGCTCAAAATAGTGCTCGGCTGGGTCCTGGCTTCCTGCCGGACTCTGGGTTGCAATGCTGGTGGCCTCCATATCCGCCCAATATGTTTTAACACGGGCAAGAGCCATCCATGCACATGCACACCGCACTACTAGGAAAAGGGCTATAGATAGGATTGATACTAATGGCGCACTAGGTAAGTAGTGCGCCACTACTATATTCTAATGGCGCACTGGTTGGAGGTGCGCCATTAGTGTGGAAGACACTAATGGCACACCAGACACACGGTGCGCCACTAGTATTGAATTTTTTTTCCATTTTTCTATACATACTAATGGCGCATGATGTCAAAGTGCGCCATTACTAGTTCTAACTAGTAATGGCGCACCTTGTAGACAGTGCGCCATTAGTATATATTTTTTACTTTTTTGCAAAACTACTAATGGCGCACTTTTCCACAGTGCGCCATTACTATGTATATTTTTTTACTATTCTGCAAAAACTACTAATGACGCACTTTTTGATCTCGATCTCGATCCCACCCGCACCCTCCCCCGCTAGCTCCACCGCCGCCGACGACCCACCGCAACCCTCCCCCGCTAGCTCCACCACCGCCGACGACGAGCACCCCCCGCACCCTCCCCTGCTCCACCACCGCCAACGAGCACCCCCCGCACCCTCCCCCACTCCACCGCTGCCGACGAGCACCCCCCGTTTCATATTCATATTCATTTTTAAAAAAATAATAATAAAAAAGTGTAGACTACAATTGTTGTTAAACAACAATTATTAGTGTTTTTATAAAAAAATATTACTGTTTCATATTCATATTCATTTTCTAAAAAATTATTACATGCAACAAAAAATAAAAATAAATTACTTATGGCGCACCTCGGGCTGGTGCGCCATTGCTATGTAAAAAAATTTACTAATGGCGCACCCACCGCGGGTGCGCCATTAGTAAGATTCCCCCCTAGCTAATTCCCTCCCTCGCCAGATCCACTTCCCCCCGCTGCCCCCGCGCCTCCGTCTCCGTTGCCTTCACCGCACCCATGCCGCCGTCGCCCCCGAACCTCCGTCTCCATCTCCGTCGCCGCCGCACCCCATCGCCGTCCGCTCCCAATCCACCCCCTCCCTCGCCTTCACCGCACCCACCCACCCCCTCCCTCGCCTTCAACACCCCGCGCCCCCGCGCCCCCGCGCCATCGTCGGCGCCTCCGCTACCTCGCCGTCGCCGACCGCCTCCCCGCGTCGGCGCCTGCCCTGCGCCGCCGCCGACCCCGACCCCAACCCCGACCCCTCCTGCGACCGGTCCTCCTTCCTCCCCGACCCCTCTTGCGACCCCAACCCCACCCAGGTACCTCTCCTCCCTCCGCCCTCCTCCCCGCCGTCAGCCCCGCCCCCAAGTCCGAAGCTCCCCGCCTCCCCACCGTCCGCCTCGCCGCCACCCGCCGCGCTCCCCACCGTCCGAATTTTTATCATGGAAAATGCTAGGGTATATTTTGTTAGAATGGGGTCCTTTTTGATTCAGTGCAGCAACATCATAGCCTACATCGTTTGACCTAGCAAATTACTGCATAGAATTTTCAGGCATTTTCAAATTTGTTGTATAATAGTTAAGACATTTCATCTTCAGTGCAACACACATACATGTTCAGTAGTATTTTTAGTTCTGCTGCTTCTCTCACTGAATTTGTATAATAGTACATATGGCTCTTGCATTTGTTTAGTTTCTGAATGTACTTCACTGTATATGTGTAGTAGTTCAGCTGATGGCACATTTTGCATTTTTTTAGTTTTCTGCATCTTATTCACTATTTTTTTATGCCGAACCTAGAATGAGATGCATGCTCATTCTAGTTAGTATACTGAGCACAGCAACCCTACATTTTTTTACAGTGATGGGCTTCAGTTTTTTCGGTAATAGTAGTGTTTTTCGCCGCACATAATAATTTATTTGTTTTTGTGATAGTTGGATGAGCACATCTTCTAGCCTCTTGTGAATACATCTGGGACAACGCTTCACATCAGTCAGGTATATACTGCTTCAGTTTTGAGTGAAATCCTCTGCCATAGACCCTGCCCCAGATGAAGTGAGCTATATATGTGTATGATGATCCTCCTTTCCTAAAAGTGAGATTGCCATATGTAGTTCAGAACTGACCTAGCTAAGGTTGTTTTCCTACTGAATGATGATATTATTATGATGATATTTTCCTACTGATTATAATTTGTACCTGTGTACTAGCGCTGTGTCATATTCTTCCATTACAAGTAGTACAAGGCTAGTACTAGTAGTGCTACTCTCTTACTGCCAGTGACAGTCTATCGAGGTCATTAACTCCAACTCAAGTGGGCATAATTCTCTGCAGTAGTATAGCACTTGCAGTAGTATGGCACTTGCAGTAGTGCGGGACAACAGTAGTTTAGTGCAGGAGTAGGACTAGCAAATCTGCTTGAATATTTGTTTATTCAAAGTAAGTGAACATTTTACTGCTAGTGTACTGATAGTGTAATCTAGCTATTGTACTGATATTTCTGTTTCTTTGAACATTTTACTATCAATAAAAATGATGTACTGCTACTTTCAGTTAATTCAAATTAGCTAAAACCTTTTACTGTCAAATAGTGCTAATGTTTACTCTATGAAATAAACTACTCCATGTCAAATAAACCCTGCTAGGTGAATCTTGTTTGCATTAGGAGTAGTTGCTGGAAATTTACTGAATTTTGTTTCCAGTAGATGCACTGTATTTCACAGAAAGAGTAATCGAGTACATGGAGTTGATGAACTGAATTTTACTGAATTTTGTTGATGCACTGAGATGGTCTCTGCATCACCACAAAAGTGTAGATACAAAGCCAAATTGCAGTAACTTAAATTGGAACTTTACTGTTTTGGAATTTCCAGTAGCTTAACATTATTGTTATGTGCTTTGCTAAACTATTGATGATTTTTTGTTGGGTGACGTATTAGATCTGGAACGGAAGCTCACATAAGTTGAGCTGATTTTTGTCCATATGAAAGCAGAGGACCATATGGTCTGTGGCCTTTTCATCCATATGAAAGTAGAGGCACATTGTGGTGCTAGTTTGCTGGGTTTTGTCTCCGACCATTGTGTCGTGATGAATTTGCAGGTACCCCGAGAGGCCCTTGAGTTTGCCGGAATGTCGATTAACTTCCGTTCCGAAAAATTCGGGTACTCCATATCTCCTATTTTCAGCAAAGGTCATGCTAAAATTTTCCGTGAATTTTAGCATGACTTTGCTAAAAGTAGGACATATGGGGTACTTGCGACTAATGCCTGTTATCATGCATGTTTTATGATCTGTTGTAAGGGTATTAATTGGTCTCTTCTGCTCCTTATCAGAGATGGCGGGAAGCAGCCACCGCCGCTCTGCGACACCACAGTACGAGTTGGATGCTTCCGAGTTCTTCACTATCATACTTGAGACTTCAGTATCATCCATGACGCAGGTATATAAAACGAGAGATCTCCCCTTCACCCATCTCATTATGATATCTGTTGTTTTCTACATCACTCATTGTCCCAAACTGCAGAGGTTGCCTGACAGTTTTATGAACATGCTCATGGGTGAAGATCCGCCAAATAATGTGAAGCTAGAACAGGCCGGCAGCGGGTTTCGCAGGCAGTGGGATGTGCAGTTGGTGATCAAGAAGGGCCACATGTACTTGTCTCGTGGGTGGGAGAAGTTCTACTGTGCCTATGACCTGCGGCTGGGGTACTTCCTTCTCTTCAGGTACGACGACGCTGCCACCATGCTCATCGTGAAGGTGTTCAACGCGACTATGTGTCGCATGCGCTACGCTGCCGATGATGATGCCGGTACGTTCTGCCTCTTCTTATTCCTCTACATTTGGCTTTGTCTCACATCGATTGTTAATGGTCATTGTTGCATTTTGGACAGGTAATGGGAGCAGCAGCAGCGACACTGGCTACAGCCAAAGCAGCAGCGACTATGGCTGTAGCGAAAGCAGCAGCGATTCTGGCAGCAGCATAGACAACAAGAAGGATGATCCGGACTGGAGTGTGGGAGAAGAGGAGCTGAGTGAGGATGAGGAGCTGCAGGATGACGATGGGCATCAGGGTGAGGATGACCTAGCGCTGGTGGTGGCTGACCAAGGGCAAGAGATGGTGGTGGCTGACCATGGGCAAGAGATGGAGGTGGCTGAGGATGACCTAGCGATGGTCGTGCCTGAAGGTGGCCTCACGATGGTGGTGGTGCCTGACAATGACCATGCACCGGTGGTGGCGCCGGCGATCCCACAGCTGGGCGACATGACCACGCCAATTGTGGTAGAAGACTACATCCCACTGCCTCCACTGCCTCCACCGCCTCACCGCTCTAGGCGCATCAGGGAGAGGAAGGAGAAGAAGGAGAAGAATAATGCATGAGAACTGAACTTTGTCAGGTATGTCAGATCTCCTATAGGTTAGTTATCTAAAATGATATATATATATATATATATACTTAGTTACCTATGTTATCTCTAATATGCTTAGTTTCCTATAGGTTAGCTTCATTTTTACCTAAGTTGGCTCTAATATGCTAACTTAGAGCTTATATGCTTAGTTTCCTATAGGTTAGCTCCAAAATAACTTATGTTAGCACAAAATTATCAAGTTTACATAATAAGCTTATAGTCTTTTTCTTATTCTTCTTCTTTTCCAAAATGACATAGGTTAGCTTCATTTTACCTAAGTTGGCTCTAATATACTAACTTAGAGCTTATATGCTTAGTTTCCTATGGGTTAGCTCCAAAATAACTTATGTTATCACAAAATGATCAAGTTTACATAATAAGCTTATAGTCTTCTTCTTATTCTTCTTCTTTTCCAAAATTCTTCTTATTCTTCTTCTAGTGTTCTTCTTCTTCTAGTATTCTTCTAGTCTTCTTCTTTTTATTCTTCTAACTTCTTGTTTATCATTTTGCAGATTTGTTTTAATTCACGGAAGCTTGCATGGATGGAGTGCTTCTTTTCCATTTGTGTTTTTATTTTGTATGAATGTGAAACTTTTGTGAATTGATGGATAACGGTGTTGGATGAACAATGTGAAACTTTTGTAATATGTAACGATGGAACTATGTGTTGGCTATGTATGTATTTATGATGGAACTTGTGTGTCGGCTATGTATGTATATATGATGGAACTTGTGTGTTAGCTATGTATGTATATATGATGGAACTTGTGTGTTGGCTATGATTGTTATATGGATGCTTGTTGTATAGATATGTGTTGGATATCTCGTAGGTGAAATAGTGACCTGAGATTAAGAAGAAGAAAATTAAAAAAATTGTTACTAATGGTGCACTACCATGTGATGCGCCATTAGTATAGAATAAACTAGTGGCGCACTGTGGGAAAAACTAATGGCGCACTGCTTGGTGCGCCATTAGTATACCAGATACTAATGGCGCACCAGTGGTGCGCCATTAGTAAAATATACTAGTGGCGTGCTACTAATGGCGCACTGGTAATGCGCCATTAGTAGGCAAAACTAGTGCGCCATTAGTAGGCCTTTTCCTAGTAGTGCCGACTCTTCATGGCATCGATTCACGATACGGCGCCAACGAATTGTTCAACCAAAATAACTGTCCGGCCTTGGTCCCTCCGGCCACAGATAGTCTATTACAGACATCATTGCAAGACCAGACAACCTATGGAGCTCGGCCATAGCATCCATCCTCACACTCAATGGCAGCGGGCGCGTTGGAGCACTGAATTGCGACCAGAACAACCTTTCTATTTCATTATATTTTTTATCCTTGAAGAACTTGGTCACATCAACCGTACTTTTTGCGAGATCCGCATACACCTCTGCAACGCTCCAAGACTGATCCAGAGGAGCGTACTTTGGATCTCCGAACTTCATCCGCAACAAATAGGGGCTTCCAGCCGTGATGTCTCCGGCCTGTCGAAGCTCCTCCCGCGCAGCTCTAATTTCAGAACGCGTCTCCTTGGCCGCATCCAGGACCTTCTTCAGGTCAACCTACTTCGCTTGATTCTCCTTTTCGAGGAGCTCATACCGGCCAGCGGCGTCCCTCAGCTCCACAGCCATCTCGGCTATTTTATCTTTGCTTCGGCGATGAGCAGCCTGTTCGGCTCTCAAATCTTCGGCCGCCTTTAGGGCAGCCGCATTGCTAGCCTGGGCTTGTTCCTTGTCTAGGGCAAGTTCCGCCCTCAGGGCCTCCACGGCAGTAGCTCCGCCTGCAGCCAAAGCATATCATATTAACATTATGCTCCTCTTAATATGCACATACTAAGTGACTCGTCAAGCCGCTTATTTACAAGCATGATGCCGGCGTCCACCACATCAATATGTCGCCTCAGTTCAGCGAATTCGGTGGTCCGGTCTACTGCCGGACCTTAGCGACCTACGCATGAATGCAGTGCAATCATTACTTGGGAGTGTGATCCTCCATTTGCCGCCTAGGGCTGGCAACCGGAGTCTCAGGGGCTACTATCTATACGGAGCACACCTAGCGCGTGCGGTACAACCGAAAAATTACGTGTTTTGTTGCGTACCTCAAAGCCTTTGAGCAGGCTCGTAAAAGCTTCATTCAACCCGCTTGTGGCAGATGAAATCTTCTCAAACACCGTACCCATTAACGTGCGGTCATCCTCCGAAAGAGCAGCTTGCTCCAGAAGGTCCGTCAGTGTGTCCGGCCGGGCGCCGGACTGTCCCGGACCCTTCCTATTGCCCTCCGTCGGAGCCGAAGACTCCGGGCTCAGAGCGGCCGAAGTGTTAGCTTATGGCCTCGGCGGATCTGGACTCCTCCGTGATGACACCTCAGGGTCGCCCGCCCCATGGGGTGGAGAGGCAGGTGGGGTTTCACTCTCCATCATCTCCAGAAGGAGATCCCCCAAAGACGAACTTTGTTGAGAAGAGCTACTAGCCGGACTGCAAAGGATAGATCCTGGTTATTGTTCTCGGAGGAGGAAGCAATAGCTTTTTATTTACGATTAACTTACAGCTCGGTGGAGGGCTGGCCCGTTTGCGGGCATGGTGCGGTGAGGACGCCCTCCGGGGCAGGGCCCCCGGGTGAAGTTTTCTTCCCTTGTTTAGGCACCTCCGTTTCCAAGTCTTCGGAGGCGGCCCTCTTCTTCTCGCGGGGGGAGGAAACCTTAGATTCACCTCCCTGATTATCCTCCTTCGTGGAGACAGTAATTCCCCCGGTTTGGATGTGCAATGTGTGAAGCTCGGCTTCTCTATTCTTCCCTTCGTCTTTCCCCGAGGGCACTTGACTTAGCGCACGTCTAAGCATCCTAGCTATCGCAGGACTAGGCGAGCCTTCGGGAAGTGGGGCCGGACACCTGATCCTCTCCGCCTTGCTGACCAATCCTAGCTGCGGACAGTTTTCAGAATATTGTTGTGATAAATATAAATGAAGTGTTCGGTTATAGGGTTACTTACTTGGGTATCTGGGCGGTTGCAGCTCAGGCCTACATCCTCGGTGGTATCCGGACACTTAACTCGTGGTTCGAAGAATAACCTGTACATCCCTTCAAGCGTCATGCCGAAGAAGTGCTGAATAGTTTGCGGACCTTCTCGGTTGAACTCCCACATCCGTAGAGGTCGACGTTTGCACGGCAGGGCCCATCGAACTAGCATTACCTAAATTATTCTGACAAGACTGATATCCCTCTCAAGAAGCTCCCGAATGCGGCTCTGCAATGTCAGTACGTCATTAGCAGGCCCCCAGTCCTGTCCCGCATTGGCCCACGACACCAGTTGAGGCGGAGGGCCCGAGCGGAAGGCGGGGGCAGCTGCCCACTTTGTGCCTCGGGGAGCTGTGACGTAGAACCACCTCCATTGCCATAGATTGGACACCTCGGGAAGGAACCCTCTGGCCATGGGGCATCGGCGTTTCTGCCTATTGCAGCGCCTCCGCACTCTGCGTGTCGCCCGTCGATCACCTTCGGCTTTACATTGAAGGTCTTTGTGACACTCCAAAAAAAATTTATTTGGTTTTCAGCAAAAACTTTGTTGGGTTTGAAGAAGGTCATTTAAGTCCTTCCAAAAACCTCTCTCTCAAAACTTTTTTCCCTTGGCAAGGATTTTATTTTGGTATCTTCTCCAACCCTGGTGTTTGGTTATTAAAAACCTTTCTTCTGTTTGACCCCTTCTCAAATTTATTTTTGGGATTTATTTTCTTTTAAGAGAAACCCTAGGAGTTTTGGGACTTCTCTTATTTTGAAACCATCCATGGTTTTACCATGCCTCAGGTGGTAAAATCTTCCCAAAACCCCTCCCTTCACTTTGGGGCAATCCAATTATTTTGTCCCAACAGGTCCAATCCATTTTTGGATTTTATATCATTTATTTATTTCCCCAAAACAATTCTGTCCATTATTTTGAGCCTAGGTGATTTGCAAAGCAAGCACCTAATTCCCTTTGAGTTTTGACTTAAAAACCAACTCCTCTGGATAGTCCTTAGCACCCACAACCTAGATCCATCAAGATCCACTCCTCCTCTTTTCAAAATTTTCAAGCTTCAGCCTCTGCAAGTTTGGACCAGATTTGTCAAATTTGGTGAAATTCATATCTTATATTCTCCAAAAATTCTACCAAAATTCAGGCAGCACCCAGATGCAATGAGAGGCCACCCCACCAAAAATCAGCTCAAGGAGAATTCTCCTCATGCCAAAATCATTTCGTCGAACACTTGGCCGACACTGTTACTGTGCACATTCAGAGATTCAGAGAAGTTCAGTGTCGTTTTCGTTAGAGAGTTGTTACCTATCCACAGTGTGCCCTGGCGCGTTGCGCACGGCCTCTCCTCCCTGGCCAGAGCACCGCACGTCCCCTTGGACGGGTGCAGGCGTCGGTGGCGGCGAGCATCGCCGGCGTTGTCAGCTTCTGCAGTGGCCAAGCCACCCGTGGCGGCCAGCGAGGGCCTGAGCCAGCTCGCTACGCCATCTAGCGCCGCCCAACACTTCCTAGCTCTCCGCGTAGCTCATGCACGCCAGCGCACTTCCGCGGCACCGTCGCTGTGGCCCGGCAAGCACAGGGCACGCCCTCTGCCACCGACGGGCCCGTGCCACCCCGTTCCATCGAACCCACCCCTAAGCTCCTAATCCAAGTTCGTTTAGCGTCTAAATGGAACCAGTGGACCTCCACGATGACGCTCAACCCCCTAAACCTCCCCGACCAAGCCCTGCACCGCTGTAAGCTTCGCCGGAGAACTTCGTTCACGGCCATCGCCTCGGATCGCCTATAAAAATGGGCTCTGAGCTCGCCCTCGAGCACGCACCACCTCTACACCTCACCAACACCCCGCCAGGACACTAGGAGGACCTCGAGGAGGTCTCCTCCCCCAACTCCGGCCGCCCCGTCCCGCCTCGGCCACCATCTCGATTCACTCCAGTGAGGCCCTCCCCGACGCCCAAACCTCGTCAGCGATCTCCTCGAGCACCCAGAGAGCTAACCCCAGCTTCAATTTGGTCTCCGCAGCACTCCCCGGCGAGATCCATCTCCACCCGAGCCGCCGTCCGCCGGAGCAAGGGCCGCCGTCGATGTAGTGCTCGCCGACGACCACCACCACCAACCACCGACGCGGAAGGACACACTAAGCACGGAGGTACCACCTGATCCCCCTGCCTTGTCGTGGATCGCCGCCGGCGACCACCGCAGCTCTCGGGCGCCGACGAGCTCTGCCTCCTTGGTTAAATTTTCAAACCTGACGGGTGGGACCCGCCCGTCAGCCTCTCTGTTCTTTTTTTGTGAACCATTTTCTGAAAACGTATTGTGGCAAATACGCTTTCCAGTCTGAAGCGTTTTCTGGACTTTTCTGCTCAGCCCCCTGGGAAGTTTCTGTTTCATTACAGAAAGGTCCTTGGACCAAAACCCTTATAACTTTTAAACAGAGAAGGATTTTTGATTGATTCTTTTTCTGTCCTCTTTAAATTTTTGTCTAGTTTTTTTATCATGTTTATTCGAAAAATATTTGGAATACTTTTGTGCACCTCACGGTATTTACGTTTACGCGTATGTTTCTTTATACCGTAGATACCGAAGGAGGTGACGGCACCACGAACCTCGCCAAGCTAGACTCCGACTACTCCGAACCAGGCAAGCATGTTTGAACTTTTGATATGATGAGTGTCTTTGGCATGTTTGCATTAAGTAGTTCATGGCATGTTTATGAGCATCTCGATGAATGATGTATTACATGCAAAGTTGTGGCAAGTAAGTTTCGAAAATCCATAAGTTGTTGGATATGAGTTTGCATGGCCATGTGATGGCATGAGAATGGGTAAGATGGCAGTATTGTAGCATGCCAGTCTTATGCCAGAATATTTGACTTAGGTGTCAACATGGATCAGTCCAGTTTCCATCCGTTTTCCCTTCCTGTACTACCACCTGTTTTCCGCAAGGGATATGGCTTAGTAAGTTGCAAACCGCTTTCCTGGTACACACCAAATCGAGAGGCCGTGATGATGGTTCCATGGCCCTGGATTAAAGCCAGTCATCCGGTGAGGGGGCATGGGTGTTTCCGGTTGGGACCGAGAGGGGGGCACCCCTTAGAGCGCGCATATATAAATTTGATCCCATGCTATTCGAGATTGTGATCTCCCCGTCTCAAAGTTTTTCTTGAACGCAGTCTAGGGTGATTTCTAGCATCGTAAGGTGGAATGGGTGTGTACTGGTTAGATGTGTTTTTTCCGAAATACCGTAAATGGAACTAGTCCTCGTGACTACGGAAATCCGTTGGCTGTGGACAATTTAGTACAAACTCTGTAGAGTCAAAAATCCTTGTATCATCTTATCCATGTCCAAGTTCTGTTTCTGTCTTATCTTGTCTAGTGTCAGTCTTGGTGATGAAAACTCCGGTGAGCCACATGAGTGTTAAGTCCGGTTAATGTTTATTCCTGTGGATGGACTAAACCGTTTTATCATGTGTTGAATATTTTCCTGTGAGCATTAATTCTTGCAAGTTATGAATAATGAATTTAAGCCCTTTCTGCGATGTCGCTCAGACGTCCGACTTTGGCATATTTGTTATTTACTTTTGATATAAGCCCTTTCTGTGATGTCGCTCAGACGTTCGACTGTGGCATATTTGTTATTTACTTTTGATATAAGCCCTTTCTGTGATGTCGCTCAAACGTCCGACTGTGGCATATTTGTTATTTACTTTTGATATAAGCCCTTTCTGCGATGTTGCTCAGACGTCCGACTGTGGCACGCTTGTTATATACTTTTGATATAAGCCCTTTCTGTGATGTCGCTCCGACGTCCGACTGTGGCACGCATGTCCTTTACTTTTCAATATAAGCCCTTTATGTGGTGTCGCTTAGACGCCCGACTGTGGCATGATTATTTATTTGTTCACCTTTCGAGGCGTCGCTTCAGACACCCGATCGGTTTTTCCGTTATTTGAGGATTTCGGGAGGACTACCGCCTGACTTCCTTATTGTTTAATATTGTCGTGCAAGTTAATCATTTGAATGTGCATTACTAATTTCTCATGACGCATTCACGCATGCATTTGTTATATCTTACGTCCGAACTGTCTTGCGAGTACTTTCAAAGTACTCACCTGGCTTGTTGATTTGGCCAGATGCTGACGAAGGCGATCTCATGGATGAAGAGTTCGGTAGCGAGTCCGACGCCTAGAGGAGTCCCAGTCGGTCTCGTGCGTCCCTGGATTTGGTCACCGTGTTATATCCGCTTCCGCTACCCAAATAAATTCATCGAGCCTCACCTCGACGCTCGATGAGCTGCCAGTTTAGGAGTCATGTTATCCACTCCATTGTGATATTCCACCATCACTTTTATCTCGAGTCAGTAGTAAGCCACCCCACACCATTGTGTCGTATCTGCCATTATGTATAATTATTGGTGTGCTTGTAATAAATTGTTAAGCACCCCAGCTCGACCCTGTAATATATTTGATGCTACTGGCTTATTGTATCAAGATTTTGTCTACCAGTCAGGAGGATTTCCTCACACTGGACTAAAAAGGTCGGTTTCTCAATAAGTATTTTATTGGAAAATCGGTCGTGATAGTCTTGAACCATAAGCCGAACTGTGGGGTGATGTGGAGGAAGGCTTCGCACACGACGATAAACAACGAGATGTGAAGGATGGAATCCGGAGCTAAATCGTGAAAA
This sequence comes from Triticum aestivum, assembly GCF_018294505.1. NCBI lineage: Eukaryota > Viridiplantae > Streptophyta > Magnoliopsida > Poales > Poaceae > Triticum > Triticum aestivum. The sequence goes on from NC_057804.1 coordinate 88,172,938, forward strand.
TCAAGCCCGTAATAGAACATGAGCCCTCTCACAAAGGGATCAAGAGTAAAGCCTAAGCCTCGGAGGAAGTGAGAAACAAATACAATGCTCTTGTTGGGTTCAGGAGTGGGGATGACCTACCCTGGAGCAGGAAGCCTGTGCTTGACATCCGCGGTCAGATATCTGGCCTCCCTGAGCTTCGTAATGTCCTTCTCTGTGACAGAGGAGGCCATCCACCGGCCTTGAAGGTTGGATCCAGACATGATTGAATATCCGAAGTGCCTAAGCTTAAGCTTCGGGTGTTGGAACTCGAGATGCGGAAAGGCGCAAGCATGGTAAGAGAGGGATTGGCCTCGACCCCTCTATAAAGGGGGTGAATGTCAAGCGTCCTTAGCATAACCGTTTGGGACTTGCCTAAAAACATGGAGTCATGCCAACAGGCGTAGTTGGGTTACCCGCACCCGTATAGATGAGAATCCCGTGATAAGGAGGACACGATCTCTACTTCGACAAGGCATGCCAATAAAACCGCCTTGCAGTGCGTGTCGTGGCAGGCTGAGAAAAACGGTTCGTATTAAACCAAGCCGCGACGTAAGGGCACGCTGTGAAAAATTGTCATCAGATTATATTTGTAAAGTATTGTGCTCTCTGCGGTGGTGTGTGGAAATTATTTTGCAGAGCCGGACACGATCCTTGTGTTCAAAATCTTCTATGGAGTATTCGGAGATGGAACCCGCCTTGCAATGCCGAAGACAATCTGCGCGCCGGACTCATCGTCATTGAAGCCTGGTTCAGGGGCTACTGAGGGAGTCCTGGATTAGTGGGTATCCAGACAGCCGGACTATATACTTTGGCCGGACTGTTGGACTATGAAGATACAAGATTGAAGACCTCGTCCCGTTTCTGGATGGGATTCTCCTTTGCATGGAAGGCAATCTTGGTGATTCGGATGTTAGATCTCCTTCTCTGTAACCAACTCTGTGTAACCCTAGCCTCCTCCGATGTCTATATAAACCGGAGGGTTTAGTCCTTAGGACAAGAACAATCGTAATCATAGGCTAGGTCCTAGGGTTTAGCCTCTACGATCTCGTGGTAGATCAACTCTTGTAATACTCATATCATCAAGATCAATCAAGTAGGAAGTAGGGTATTACCTCCATCCAGAGGGTCCGAACCTGGGTAAACATCGTGTCCCCTGCCTCCTATTACCATTAGCCTTAGACGCACAGTTTGGGACCCCCTACCCGAGATCCACCGGTTTTGACACCGACACCCTCCGGAGGCAACTCATCGTTGTTGGCGATGCCGACGAGGCTTTGGACGGTGGCCCTCCATTCGTCAAGCTTCTCCGCAGCGGGGGGAAAATCGAGGAGCAGCTACGCGTGTGCTAGGGCTTTTGCTGGCGTGGGCAGCGGCGAAAGCTGTGTGAACCGCGATGCACCTCGACTTCTAACCGCGTTACAAGGAGCCCTATCACGGCCCCGCAGCCGTTCGCCACCTCTGTCGGCACCTCGGCGCGCATGCTGGCCCTCCTTATCATGTGATGGGCGCATGGGACTCTTCCTAGGGCGGCGCCCAGGGTCACCAGCAGGGCGGCGCTGCTGATCGCGCACGACCTGAGAAGAGCGCGCCGTGGGCGCCAGTGTTGGCGTCTTGGAGGCTGTCGCGCTGCCGTCTGGCAGCATGACGGCACCCCTGGAGGGCCCTGAGCCGCCTGTGGGGGGCCCAACTCCATCTCTGGAGCCCGCGATGCATGGCTCGTTGCCTGGCGTATGAACAACGCCGCTCACCAAGCTTGGACTGCCAGGGTGATGTGGATGTTCGCCTGCCACGCCACGGGTTATCTTCGCGACTGGCCCGCTACTGGTTCGCACCGGTACTGGCAATTCGGTCCCGGACAAACCGATCGCCGTGGTCGTCTTCTTCTTAGGAGCCATGGCGATGAAGAACAGCTAGGCCGACTATTAGTCCAGATTCTCACAATTGCTCCCCCTACCTGGCGCGCCAAAGATGTCGGTGGGAAACGACACCTATGGGATCACAAGAATCCCTACTATGGTTGCGGGGCGCAGGGTTGTAAGAAGAGAAGGATTAGTAATCAGCACAAAGATCGTTTACCCAGGTTCGGGCCATGAGGATGCGTAAAACCCTAGTCCTGCTTTGTGGATGTATTGAGTGTTCTTGAGCTCTCGAACTAGCTATGGGTGCTGCCTGGTTCGAAAGAGCCGAATCCTTTTCCAGTGCGCCATGGGCCTCCTTTTATTAGCAAAAGGGGTTGCCACAGTGGCACACAGGAGGTGGAAAGGCCTACAGTGTTGCGAGCTTATCACTCGTATTACAGGACAAGACACATTTAATGTGCGGCTTAGGTGTCCCTTCACTTTATTGGGGATGGGAGAAAGGCCCGTCCCGTCCGCCGCCGCTCCTCCTCGCTTCGACACGCGCCCTGGTCAGCGATGCATGCGGTGCCATGTAGGCAGGCAAGCAGCTGAGGTGGCGCGGTGGCGGAGCCTCCACGAAGATCTGCATGCCGCCACGCAGGTGTGTGCTGAGTTGGCCTGGAAGCCACATGTTGCCACGTAGGTGCCTGCCTAGCTGGTTGGGCTGGCAGCTACATGTGAACGGCGGTGGGGACTCGGTTGGTGCGGGCCTGGTAGTGGCCCTGCTGTCGCCTTCAGCAAGGGTCTTGCTGAGTGGCCCGGCAAGGGTCTTGTCATGGCGCGCTGCCGCCCCGGGCAAGGATCCTGCAGGGGGCTTGTGGGTTTTCCTTGGTAAGAATCTCGACGAGGATTGTTGCCTCCCAATCCTCATCTGATCTTGAATATTCTTTGTCTTCACAAAGATCTTCATGCCACCATGGAGGTGCCTCCTGAGCCCTGGCCCAACGTGGTTGTTGGCGTTGGAGACCGTGGGCTCGAGGGTGGCCCGCTCCGCTGGTGTGGGCGAGCTGCCCCGGCAAGGGTCCTTGCCGGGGAAACCTGCTTCGTCCATCCGATCTCTATGGCCTTGGTCCTTGTTGTTGCTTTGTTTGTCTCGTGCCTTCGGCTTCTCTCCGGCTTCCCTCCTTTGCCCTGCTATGCGTGGCTGTGGCGCGTGACTCTGACTGCTCGTGCACAAGTAAAGGGGTCAAAAGGAGAGCCCCTACTTTTGTACACCGACACCTTTGTGCAAAACTTTCAGTTTCATTCTAGGGATATCCTCCCGAGGTGTCATTTAACTTATATGTTGAACCCCGCCGAATTCCACTTACTGACTTTTATATCATATGCATGCTTCCTACTAATGGGGGTTTGGAAGAGCCTAGGCCCTCAGATTTTGATGGTTTTTACCGTACTCTGACTGTGGGGGATGTGAGAGGAGTATCAGCAACCACTGCCACTAGCTTGCAGTTTCCTGTCGTGCATTATTTTGCTTTATTTATCGCAAAGTGCTTGCTAGCGAGAGACAATATTGGTTCATTTAGCACCCCAGACTTTGTTGTTTTACGTCCTGCACTTTATGGCGACACCACTTTTAGCTTGGGAGCTATTGTGGCACGTCGCCTTCACCTTAACAGATTCAAGGGTAAACTACATGGGGCATTTACGCTACTCGTTTGGCTACTCACTTCAATGTGCAGATACGCCAACGTGATCACCCCTTGCCCAAGGTTTACCTTGACAGGGCATCTATGTTGGACCATCATTTCCTTGTTGTCGATCGCTCTGATCTTGACTTGCCTTATAATTTAGTTTTTAGTGAAAACACTCATGATGTTATCCCCTTGCCTGCACCTGCTTTGTTTGATTGTGTTGCTAGGAACGCATACAGAGTTATGCCTGAGGACATTGTCGCTTAGCGAAACAACCTGGCGGCAGCATAGGCGGCGCCCCAGTAGTGGGACCCTATGGTGCCTGCTCCCCATCACTTCAACACTGGACCTCACGGCTTCTACGACAGGTGATTACCAAGCTAGGCCAAAAGCCTAAGCTTGGGGGAGTACGTATTCCCACCGACATTACATTCATGTTCACACTTTCGTGCTAGTTGCCGGTGTCCACACTTTTTCATTGTATCATTCATGCTTAAATTATTTTTCTTGCTTTCTTCTTGTGTGTTTGAAAAACTTTGAGAAAATCCAAAAATATGCTTCTTGCTTCTTTTTGATATTTCTTTCTAGTTTAAATTGTTGTAGCACTAAAAAAACCAAAAAGATTTCCTTGTTCTTCTTTTACTTGGGAGCTTTCTCGTGTAAATAGTTTTCTCGTTTTTTCTTTTCCCTTTTTTTCGCTTGCTTGCTTTCGAAAAAACCAAAAACTCCAAAAATATTTCAATGTGTTTCTCTGAATTTATTTTTCTTTTATCTAGTCATACCGAGGAGAAGACCATGATGAAAATGTTGAGTGGCTCTCATTTGCATTATTGTTGATCTAACAAGAGACCATATTACCTTGTCCTCTCCTCTTGAATAAGTGTTTGCAAATTCCAGCTTAGTCCATGGCACTCTTGCACTATTATTATTTCAAATCGTTCGGTCGTGCAACTAAAAGGAAATAATGACGATATTAGATGAACTAGCCGTTGCAGAGGGAAACGGGTATGAACTCAACTTGTTGTTGTTTTTTGTAAATATGTTTAACCTAGTATCCATGCTTCAGCCTATTATGATCAAACATGTTTGCAATGACAATTAGATATTATAGTTTCTCATGCCATGCATAAGTAGCTAGGAGTGAATAATGACTTATCTTGGATATCAGCATTCCATTAAAATGATTGTGATGTAGTATGATGATATGGTATCCTCATCTGAATATTTGAGTGGCTTGACTTAGCACATTTTCATGCATGTAGTTGAATCAATACCAACATAGCCTCTATGATATTTATGTTCATGGTGTTCATATCCTACTCGTGCTAGTGTCCACTGTTACTTATGCATAATGCATGTTCTTGACCGTTGTTGCTCTCTAGTTAGCCGCTTCTCAACCTATTTGCTAGTCGTCGCCTGTACTAAGTGGGAACTCTGCTTGTACATCAAAAACCTGAAACCCAAGTTATTCCAGATGAGTCCACCATACCTACCTATATGCCGTATTACCCTGCCGTCCTAAGTAAATTTTCATGTGCCACCTCTAAAAACATCAAATAAATATCCTTTTTCTGTGCCTAGATCGTTTATGGAACGACAGGAGGTAGTCGGTATCTTCCATGCTAAGCGGGTTATTCTTAGGTCGAGTGTTTATTCACTCGCCATCGCACGAGAAAAAAGGCGGTAATAGGGATGCCCAGTCCCAAACTGCAAAAAGAAAAGAGCTTACAAATAATCAAACAAAAACTCCCAATGGAGTCATAACCTTTACCTTTCCGCTTGGGAACCATCACTAGCGTGCTTAGCATGGAAGATATTGATAACTGATGGTCGTGAAGTGAATGAGAAGGGTGCATGTATCAAAATATCATTTACCTCTGTTTAAAAATATGAGCTCTGGCACCTCTGCAAATCACTGCTTCCCTCTGCGAAGGTACTATCCATTTACTTTTATGTTGTGTCATCACCTTCTCAAATAAGCGCCAGAACCTGAGAGCACTGTTGTCATGCTGATGCATTGTGTATAGTTAATGTTGGGTGCATCATGACTGGATCTTTTCTACCATGAATTACAATGTTTAGTCGTTGCTTCAACTTTGGGGGTGCTCTACATTATGTTTTGCGGTCTCAGAAAGGGCTAGCGAGATACCACTATTGTCATATTGTATCATGGTTGTTTTGACAATGTGTTGCTATTTTAGATATCTTATTATTGCTCTCTAGTTGTTTATTCCATTGATATGAGTTAATATAATTTTTAAGAGTTATTGTCGACATGGTTAGTTATAATCTTTGCTGAAACCCTGGGTGTTGTTTAAGCTTATTTATGAAACAAGAGAAAAAGAGTTCGTAAAAGTTTTTCTTTTTCACTTTTAGTTTATCAACTGAATTTCTTGAGGACTAGCAAAGGTTTAAGCTTGGGGGAGTTGATACGTCTCCAACCTATGTACTTTTCGTAATGCCTTTCCTCTCGTTTTGGACTCTAATTTACATGATTTGAATGAAACTAACCCCGGACTGACGTTGTTTTCAGCAGAACTACCATGGTGTTGTTTTTGTGCACAAATAAAAGTTCTCGGAATGGAATGAAACTTTGCAAGGATTTTTTATACAATAAAAGAGAATTTCTGGAGCCAGGATGGACCTGAGGGGGGCACCTGGGTGGGCACAACCCACCAGGGCGCGCCAGCCCCCCCAGGCGCGCCCAGGTGGGTGCTGCCCACCTGGTGGCCCCGCTGACCTCCAAACCGATGCTATAAAATCCCATATTTCGAGAAAAAATCAGGGAGAAAGAATTATCGCGTTTCACGAGACGAAGTCGCCTCCAAGCCCTGTTCTTCATCGAGAGGGCAGATCTGGAGTCTATTTGGGGCTCCGAAGAGGGGGATCTTTGATCTTCGTCATCACCAACACATCTCCATCACCAATTCCATGATGCTCCCCACCGGGAGTGAGTAATTCCTTTGTAGGCTCACAGGTCGGTGAGGAGTTGGATGAGATTCATCATGTAATCGAGTTAATTTTGTTAGGGCTTGATCCCTAGTATCCACTATGTTCTGAGATTGATGTTGCTATGACTTTGCCATGCTTAATGCTTGTCATTGGGCCCGGGTGCCATGATTTCAGATCTGAACCTTTTATGTTATCACCATTATATCCATGTTCTAGATCCGATCTTGCAAGTTATAGTCACCTACTACATGTTATGATCCGGCAACCCTAGAGTGAAAGAAACCGGGACCACTCCCAGTGATGACCGTAGTTTGAGGAGTTCATGTATTCACCGTGTGTTAGTGCTTTGTTTTGGTTCTCTATTAAAAGTAGGCCTTAATATCCCTTAGTTTCCAATGGGACCCCACTGCCACGGGAGGGTAGAACAAAATATGTCATGCAAGTTCTTTCCATAAGCACGTGTGACTATTTATGGAATACATGCCTATATTATATTTATGAACTGGAGCTAGTGCCATATCTCCCTAGGTTATAACTGTCTCATGATGAATATCATCCAACTAGTCACCGATCCAATGCCTACGAATTTATCTTATATTGTTCTTGCTAAGTTACTACTGTTGCTACTGCTATCGTTACTGCTACAATATCACTGTTATCACTGTTACAGTCACTACTGTTGTTATCATCAAAACTATCATACTACTGCGCTACTAATCACTTTGTCGCAGATAATTAATCTCCAGGTGTGGTTGAATTGACAACTCAGCTGCTAATACCTTCAAATATTCTCCAGCTCCCTTGTGTCGAATCTATAAATTTGGGTTGAATATTCTAACCTCAAAAACTGTTGCGATCCCCTATACTTGTGGGTTATCAGATGGCCGCGACCATCGTCTGGAGTGGCGCGACCAGCCTCGGGAGGACCTCTGCAAGGCCAGCCTCGCAAGGGCATCTAGAGGGATCAGCCTCGCGAGGATTGGCCTCAAGGCAACGTTGGTCTTCCTCTGCTGCCTCCGCCGCCAAGAAGGAACAAATACCACCACCAGGACGAGGGGGCTAGGGGCTTCCAAGATCCTCGTGCCATCTCTTGCATTTTGGATGGCTCCCAGGCCCCAGCGTCTCATCGCGCCTTCAAGCAGTTTGCACGTGAGGTGAACGTAGTCCTCCCCAAGCTTGAGGCGACACGCCGCTCAGGTGGTCCAAGTACGCCATCACCTTCAACTCCTCCGACCAGCTTAAGTGTGCGGCCATAGCCGGTGCGCTCCCAATGCTCTGCTCACCCATCATCAGCAATGTACTTGTCACCAAGATAATCATCGATGGCAGAGCAGGGCTCAATGTTCTCTCTGTCCAAATGTTCAATAGGCTCCAAGTGCCATACCACTAGCTCCAGCCTACCAAGCCTTTCTCAGGAGTGACCGACGGCTCCACACACCCAATCGGGCAGGTCCGCCTCCCCGTCACGTTCGGCAAGCGCGACAACTACCACACTGAGCTCATCGACTTCGACGTCGCTGACATTCACCTGCCATACAATGCCATCCTCGAGTACCCGGCCCTAGCCAAGTTCATGGCGGCAGCGCACCCCGGCTACAACATCCTCAAAATGCCAGGGAGCAGCGGCATCATCACGGTCGCCTATGAAGAAAAGGACGCGGTGTGCTCTCTCAAGCGTGCCTACCAAGCTGCAACGGTCGAGAACCCCGAAGACGAGGGCGACGTCCTCCCTCCCGAGGTCGCCCCCAAGACAAAGAAGCTGCTGCTAGGTTACGGATCTCAGGAGGAGGCAGCGTCTATCGGTACCACGTTGAGCCTCGCGTCTGTGGACGGGGCGCCTTCACCTGGCGCATAGGAAGGCGCGCCCAGTGCCCCTCTCAGGTTGGGCTCGAGGGCTCTCCTCTGGAGGGCCTTTGACCTAGCCAACATCTTGAGGAGGCGCTTGGCACCATGCGGAGGTATGCTTTAGTGCACGCTTCCAAGGAGAGAGCACGGGGCGCGAGGCATCGGGCGCTCAGGAATTCATCCGCAAGGCAGTCAAGGAAATTCAGGAGGCGTGGGCTATGTAGGGCGATCGCCGCCCACCACCAGGCGCGGCTCCTTGCCCTGGTGAGGACGAGGAGCTGCGCATCTGCGTCAACATCCCAGGGCTCAGTAGGGCCGCCTCTTAGGAGCTCTTTTGGCCGTCCCGTGTCGACCGATGCGAGGGTCCCCCTCACAACTACGTCTGCATGCCATTCGGCTTGCCGAGCGCGGCTGTTGCATTTCGGCACCACATGCGGGACGTCCTAGCGGCTTGGGAGGCTAGGCGCCAGGCAATCCAGGCAGAGATGGAGATGGATCCTCACGAGCCCACTGAGCCCCAGAGCCTCCCGAGGTTCAGGGCCAGGGTGGCTCATGAGGAGCGACTTCGGCGACGCACGCCTCCTACTACACCGACATTCCTTCAACAACAATGCCAGGTGACATCTTTTAGTTCATTCAGATTGGGGGCGCCCCTCAGGCTGCACTATCCCCAAGTCACGTGGGTCTATCCCTGTGACATGTACCCTTCTTGCATTCAGAACTAGTTTACCTTGATCTATGAGTTGCCTTAAGGTTATCAATTGCATGTCCAACGCTTTGTCGCCATGAACATCTCACGCCCTTGCAAGCCCACCCGCAACTGCCCCATGATTAAGGACTGGCACGGCGTCTGTGACCGGGTCCGTCCCTGCAGCATCGCTAAACCCAAGAGGCTGAGCTCTGGCTCATGGGCCAGCTCCAGTGTACGTCACCTCCCATGGCCCTTGCCTTGTTCTCGCATGAGCTAATCACCAGTGGGCGAGTGAGGCGCGCGACCCGGTGCCTCGTCACCATGGGAGCCGCGCGCCGGTTGTCTTTCTTCAGGGCCTTTACATGAGAAGACTGGGCACGGCATTTGTGCTCGGGTCCGTCCCTGCAGCATCGATAAACCCAACGGCTGAGCTCTGTCTAGCAGGCCGGCCCCATTCACGTCACCTCCGAGGGTCGTTGGTGTGTGGCGTTCTCATGCAATAACCTCAGGACATTCACTCGGTGCAGGTTGCCTAACCATCTTGCAGGATTGACACAAGTGTTCACAATCAAATTCAGGTGCAACCCGCCTTGAGATAGGGCCTCGTGAGTCCTGTGTTGGCTCACGAGTGCCCATACACACCTCCTCTATCCCCGCCGTGCAAGCCACGTGTCAGGACGGGGATGCACATGCCCCAGGGGATCTCCTCAGAGGGAGCCCCTCCCACGTACCAGTGGAAGCACCATGCTCCATGCTGGTAGTCGACACTGCCGAGGAGCGGCTATGCCCGTCAAAGAGCGGAAGTGCTATGCTCCGCACTGGTGATAAACAACTGAGGGTGGCCTCGCGGCTGGAGCAACCTTAGGGAGCCTCCGGGCTCAGTGATTAGCCTCACTGCGTTGATCTCCCTCGGGAGGGTAGTGAGGGAGTCCCGGATTAAGGAGTCCTCGGATAGCCGGACTATATGTATATGCGGGACTGTTGGGCTATGAAGATACAAGATAGATGACTTCGTCCCGTGTCCGGATGGGACTCTCCTTTGCATGGAAGGCAAGCCTGGTGATAGATGACTTCGTCCCGTGTCCCGTGTCCCGTGTCCGAAAGTGCGTTATATCGACTAGAGGGGGGGTGAATAGGCGATTTTTATGAATTCTTCACTGAGGAGTTTGCCGGTGAGGAAATTCCTTAGCGAAGAACTACTTGCAGCGGAATAAGTACTTAGAAGTAAGCATAACATAATATAGGCATGGTCATCATGATGAAATGAAGACAAGCATAGAGTACAGAAAGCGTAAACACAGGATAACACAACATGAAGACAAACAGACTGAAGGAATTTAACTGAGGAAATTGAGGAAGTCTTCAGTCAAAGTCTTCAAACACAGATATGAACAATCACACAACACAGTAATGAGGAAATGAAAGAGTTGAGGAAATAGAACCAATAAGGTTGGTGAAGACAATGATTTGGTAGACCAGTTCCAACTGCTGTCTCAGTTGTACGTCTAATTGGAGCGGCTGAGTATTTAAACTCGAGGACACACAGTCCCGGACACCCAGTCGCAGAGCACGCAGCTCAGGACACCAAGTCCTCACCGTATTCTCCTTGAACTAAGGTCACAGAGACCTCGTCTAAACACTCGTGGTAAGTCTTCAAGCGACTTCCAAACCTTCACAGACTCGGTCACTCGGTGATCCACAATTCCTCTTGGATGCTCTAGACCATGACCCTAACCATCTGGAAGAAGCACAGTCTTCAAAGGTAACAAGCGTCGGATCCATGTAGGATCAATCTCTTCAGTGAAGCTCAATCACTTTGGGGTTTGTAGGTGTTTGGGTTTGGGTTTTTCCTCACTCGATGATTTTCTCTCAAAGTCCTCGGAGGATGGGTTGCTCTCAAATGACAAGTGTCAATTTCTCTCGGAGCAGCCAACCAGCTAGTGGTTGTAGGGGGCGGCTATTTATAGCCTAGGGAGCAGCCCGACATGATAAGACATAAATGCCCTTGTCTGATATAACCGTTAGGTGGATAAGATATTTTGGGACAGCTGGCGCGCAGCACAGCAACGGTCGGAAATTTGACACTCAAATTCCTCAGGGCTATCATGCTCCTCACTGTGTAGGCAATCCGCACTGGCGAATTCCTAACTCCTCAGTCAGAACAAATTCCTCAGCGACGAGAAGAACTTCGTCTCTGTCACTGAAGAAAGTGACTGAACTGTATGAGATTTCCAAAGGCTTCACTCGAAAGGATTGGTAGGTATAGGATTTTGAGTTGAGCATCACTTGGAAACTTTTCCTTAGTATTTCCTCGACCCCCTTTAACAGTACGGTGTTTCCTATGACTCAAGAAAGAGAAAAACAAAACTATGAAAAGGAAGTCTTCAAGCTTCATATTCCTCGCATGAATATCAAGTCTTCACGGATACACCAATTTCTTCACTTTCAAAGTCTTCATGAAAGTCTTCAGAACTACCAAAATCTTCAGTCGAAGATATTCATTCTTAGGGGTCGACTTTCCCTGTAAATATCAAACTCCTCATAGACTTATAGACCTGTGTACACTCATAAACACATTAGTCCCTTAACCTATAAGTCTTCAATACACCAAAATCACTAAGGGGCACTAGATGCACTTACAATCTCCCCCTTTTTGGTGATTGATGACAACATAGGTTAAGTTTTCAACAGGGATAAACATATGAAGTGTAAGGACTGATATTGAGGAATTTGATTGCAAGATATAGAAGAACTCCCCCTGAAGATGTGCATAGTGAGGAATTTGCTTTTGAAGCAATGCATGCTTGAAGAGTTGAATCATGGAGATCCCCCCCTATATCTTGTAATTCATACACGCAATTGACATATAATATGAGGAATTTGAAATGCATGATGAAATATGGTGCCTGATGAAATTCAGCATGCGTGCAATAATATTAATGAGGAACAAGCATGCAGAAAAACGCATCAGAGCATAGTGCATCAAAAGTATCAGAGCACCATCGGGTTTAAGTATACAACTCGATCCAATAAAGTTTCATAAGAACGAGAGTTGTAACTTAGAAAAACGCCCATATAATAGACCCACTTGAAGACTAACTCAAATTTCTCCCCCTTTGACATCGAATGACCAAAAGGGTCGAAACTGAAGACTAACGCCCCTGAAGAATATCAAGTTGATGGAGGAGCGCCAGCGTTGTCGGGTTCGGTTACCGTAGTAGGGCCTGCCGCAGTGTCGTCCAAGTCTTCATTTTCATCAGTGTCACGCGATGAAGAATAGGAGTTGTCCACCAAGGAAGGAACCTTGACCTTCTTGAATCTCTTCGGTGGAGGTGCAGACCAGTCAAATTCTTCCTTGAGACCCAATCCCTTTAGATCTTCAGCACTGTAGACATGAGATAGAACAGCCCAGGTACGGTTGAAGGTTTCATGGAGGTAGTAGTGGTTTTTCTTCACTGCATTGTGTGTTGATGTCATGTTGTGAAGAATTGAACCAGACTGACGATTGACCCATTTATGATTGCGATCAACTTTCTGATGAAGACCGAGGAGTAACTCACGATCAGTCATCACCCTGGGTGTTGTGGCTTGAGGATTTTGCTTGGCGGCAGAGTCATGTGTGGCAGAGTCATCATTGGTGGAATAGGATGCAACCTTGCAAAATTGACCATCCAATGGACGAATGCCTTCATCTATCACAGCAGTTGTCTTGCCTTTGTCATCAGCTGAGGAATATGTCCGTTTGAGGACTTCAATTGGAGGCAAGAAGCTGCCATGGTTCAGAGTATCAGCCTTGTAAATGAGTGAAGACCTTGTCCTGATGAATCTCATAATCCATGGTGCATAAGGCTTCAGCTCAAATGGTGACATAGCAATGTTCGCCAGAGTCCTCATGAAGAAATCATGGAAGTTGACGGGAACGCCATGAATGATATTGAAATGCATATTCTTCATGATGCCAACGACTTCTTCATCATTTGAGTCGTGGCCTTTGATAGGACTCATTGTCTTCGTCAGAATGCGATAGACAGTCCGAGGCACATACAGTAATTCCTTGACAAGGAATTTGGTTCGAGGAGCCTGCCCTGGCTTCAAAGGCTTCATCAGTACTTGCATGTAATGATTTGAAAGCTCAGGTTCACTGTAGACGCAACATGCACCATCAAGGGGAGGACTGAGTGGTAAGACACGAAGCAATTCAGTAGCTGGTGCCTTGTAGTGAGTATTTTCAGACATCCAGTCCAGTACCCATGAATTCACATATTCAGAGTTTCCTGTGATGTGTAGCATCGCAAAGAATTGAAGAATGAGTTCTTCATTCCAATCACAGATGTCAGTGCAGAAATTTAGTAATCCAGCATCGTGAAGAACACTGAGGACTGGCTCGAAGCACGGCAGAGACTCCATGTCCACATGAGGAATATGTTCATGATCGAAGACTTTGTCTTTGTTGAACAGTACTAAGGAATAGAAATTGGCTTGACTAGCACTCTAGAAACGCCTCTTCCTTATGCGAGCAGAGTCATAGGGGTTGTAATCAGTGAAGAACACATGCTCGCTGAAGAAATCTTCAGCCTTGAACTTTTGCTTCTTTGAGAATGGATTCGTTGGCTTTGGCACCGGAGTGTCAGTGAGTTGCATCACAATCTCAGGTTCTTCAGGCTGAGGAATTTCTGGTTCCTCTTTAGTTGTAGTCTGTGTGTTCAAAGGTTCAGCAACAGCAGTTTCTTCAGCACTAGCGGCTGGAATTTCTTCATGCACAGACGAGGTGGGATGAGTTTCTTCAGAGCCCATTTGAACAGTTGGTGCAGGGGACTGAGGTATTTGTTGAATTGGAGTGAAGAGTGGAGAATTGGGGTGCTGACTTTCCCAAAAGTCATCATTCATCACGGGCGTTGTACAGCCAATGTCCACGTCTTCATCTTCATTTTGTTCAACGCCAGCCTCTTCAGCTATGAACTGAGGCATTGGCGAGGAAGCAACATTCGGTGAAGGGATCGTATCCACTTCAATTTCTTCATCAATCAGCTCTAACGAAGCAGCAGATTGAGATTCTTCATCAGATCCACTGGGGATCACATATTCTTCACCAAAAGGAACAAGGTCCTTTGATGGCATGCTGGAAATCAAAACAGCATCAATTGGATTTTCAATCGAGCTTGTCATAGGCTTCATCTTCTTCGGAGTTGAAGATTCTGAAGCACTTGATGCTTTCCTTTTCTACACTGCAGCTCGCTCTGCAGCCTTGGTCTTCCTCACATACAATGCAGATGGAAGGATCGGAGTTGGTGTAGGCGCAGGAGGAGCTGAGGAATCTGGTTGATTTTCTTCAGGCGCAACTAATGCAGTTGCCCTGACTTCTTCAGTTTCTTCAGGCGCACCACTAGTGGATGCCCTGGCAATTTCTTCAGTGGCTAGAATGGAGTCATCAGCCCTGGAACTAGCATTTTCATCAGCAGCCTGAAAGTCATCAGCGGTGCTGGCATGTTCTTCAGTTGGCTGAGCAGCAGCTTGAGGAATTTCTTGTTGCGTGGGGCTGCAACATTGGTGAACTTCTTAGTAAGTTTCACAAACCTGACTTTGGCTCCTTGCCAATCAGCATAGTAAGCATTGAAATCATCGCTGAGGGCTTTGATTTCAGCTTGAATCTTGAGGAGTTCATCAGTTGTCATATTGACAACATTTTTCTCCAGGAACTTCTCCTTTCTGAATTGAGCCTTCTTGATCAGCCTGGCCTTCTCAAATTTCCATTTCTCTTCAGTGATGAAATGGGTCAGCATGTGACTTTGACCAGGAGTCAAATTGAAATCAGGCATAGGAGTATTTGGATCCTTGTGCCAGAGATCAATGTAATCAAGGATCGCCCTTGGATCCAACAGCAGTGGAACATTTGTGCCTTTGGCTCTAGCGGCCCTTTCTTGTCTATCTCTGATGATTTCTGCAAGTTCATCATCATCAGCTTCATTGTCAGATGGCACTTAGAAGGCAACCTGTTTCTTCTTCGGACTTGGCCGAGGACCTCGACCAGCCGTTGGCTTTGTCTTCAGCAGAGTGGGGCCTGATGAAGATTTTGGTGCAGCTGAGGAACTCGCTGATGCACCAGAGGCAATAGAGATGCCTATAGTCCTTTGGCACGTGGCCAGATGTACAGGTGTTGAGGACTTTGCCGGAGCAGCTGAGGACTTTGGGGAAGGAGTTGAGGACTTTGGAGGAGCAGGAGCAGCATGAGGAACTGGCCGTGAGGGCTTTGAAGATTCTGGCCGTGAGGGCATTGCTGAGGAACTTGGCCGTGAGGGCATAGTTGGTGAAGCACTTGGCTTGTGAGCGGGCTTCCTTGCCATTGATTTTCTAGGCTTGACAGAGGCCTCAGTGGCAGCAGCAGTAGTAGAGTCTTCATTGAATTTCCTCACTGCATCTCTGGCTTGTCTCGCCAACTTGGCTTGGCGCTTTGCCCATTCTTCAGGAAGATCCTCACCACGCTTCATGTTGGTGGGGTCAGCTTCTTGGCCAGGTGCCAATGGAGCTCTTGGGCATGGAGGATTTAGTGCAAATTTCTTCATATACTTCGGAGTTACATATCTGTACTCCCTCCATTCTCTTGCCCATCTCCTTTCAATCTTCTGTATGCGCACCTTGCGCTGATTTTTATTTTCCTTTCCGAACTTAGCCTCATCAGGTGTGCAATAGTCAACATAGATGGCCTCAGGTATTTCGAAAGCAGTCATGACCTCAGGCTTCTTTCCTCCTTTCTGTGGCTTCTTACCGTCAGCCATATTCCTCAGATGAGGAATTTGAACAATCGAATTCTCTGAAGAAGTATGCAACTTTTCTTCGAGGAACGCTGCAAATGAGTTAAGTTGATGAGAACCTAGTGATTCAGTAGCGGACATGAGTACCTGTGAATAGAGTATAGTTGCGAGGAATTTGGAGAGGTCATATGCTTTCTCAGAAGGTTTTTCAAAAAGAACAAGTTTGAGGAATTTGACGAGATGAGCCTTGAAGAATTTCACTAAGCGTTCTTTGTCTTAGGTTCCAGAGTTGTATAGATCGAGGATCCACACAATTGAGGAATCTTGAAGAAAAATGATGCTTAGAGAAACGAATCAAGAATAGATGACTCGTGAGGTGTTTTGTGTGTGAGGATTTGAAAAATAAAACACCTTTGAAGATTTTGTCGTGAAATTTCGAATCAAAAGAGGGTAGTAAAAGTAACTTTTAATTACCCTAGATGAAGAACACGACGAACTGTGAAGTAGAATAGTGAAGTTCGTCGGTGTAGATCTTCCACGCCCTAACTGGGCGGAGGAAGACGGCTACGGCGGCGGCAGAGTGAAGATTTCCGTGGCCAGCGTGAGTACAACAGCGACAAGGTCGAGGCAGTGAAGCTCTTCCTCACTGGCGACGATGGAGTAGCGGTGGCGCTAGGGTTTGAGAAGCTCGAGCGAGAGAGAGAGAGCGGTCAAGCAGAGTAAAGGAAGTGAGGAAGGGGTGAGGGGATATTTATAGTCGTGGTGAAAAATTGTTCGCCCGAAGATTTTGGACGAACATGCCCCTGACCCTTCTCATTTGCTTGACATGTGTCACCCACGTACTGAGAAGTGGAGATCGTGTTAGATAGTGGGTGAATAGATAAGTTTATTGTGGGATACGAGACGGTTTGAGCGGTAAAACCGAAAATTTTGGATAAGATAAGTTTTTAAGTTCCGTTCGCAATTTCTTCAGCTGACAAGGACACAGTGAAGATTTTGAACGAGTTTCAAATAGAACGCACATGAAGATTTTGCAAAGTTGAAGAATTTGAAAAACTAAAGAATTTCAAAACTGAGGAATTTCAAAAAAATGAAGATTTTCAACTTTGGTGGTGGCGTGACCCACCGTATAGGAATGATGATTTCAGACACCGCATACAATTGTCGTAGGTTCTTAGAATCTAATTCTTCATTAATTTCTTCACACTTAGAGTGTTATTCTTCATTGATTGAGGAAAAATGTTTCTTCATGTGTTGCACATCTAAGTCATCAATTTTGCATAAGTGTTAGGATGGGTGTCCTTTTTCCAAGAACATTCGAAGATTCTAAGATATTTAGCTCACATCGCAACTTGCTAAATCTCTTCTCATCCAAGGGCTTTGTGAAGATATCGGCTAGTTGTTCTTCAGTCTTCACGTGCTCGATGGAGATGTCGCCCTTCAACACATGATCACGAAGAAAATGATGACGAATCTGAATGTTCTTTGTCTTCGAGTGCTGAACTGGGTTGTGAGAAATCTTGATTGCACTCTCATTGTCACAGAGGAGAGGCACATTCTTCACGTTGACGCCATAGTACTTGAGGGTTTGCTTCATCCATAGCAGTTGAGCATAGCAAGAACCAGCAGCAATGTATTCAGCTTCAGCAGTAGACAGTGATACGCAGTTCTGTTTCTTCGAGGACCAATAGACCAAAGATCGTCCGAGGAAATGACAAGTACCAGATGTTGACTTGCGGTCCACATGATCACCAGCATAGTCAGAGTTAGAATATCAATTGAGATCAAAAGCAGAGCCCTTGGGGTACCATAATCCTAGTGTTGGTGTGTGATCTAGATATCGAAGAATATGCTTCACAACCTTATGGTGTGATTCCTTCCGTGCAGCTTGAAATCGGGCACACATGCAAACACTAAGCATTATATCTGGCCTAGATGCACATAAGTACAATAATGAACCAATCATGGAGCGGTATACCTTGTGATCAAAGTCAATACCATTTTCATCAGTGCATAGATGGCCATTTGTGGGCATAGGAATTTTGACGCCTTTGCAATCTTGCATGCCGAATTTCCTTAGAACTTCCTTGAGGTATTTCTCCTGAGATATGAATATGCCATTGTGCTGTTGACGAATTTGAAGACCTAAGAAGAATTTCAACTCTCCCATCATAGACATTTTATATTCTTCACTCATCATATAGGCAAATTCATCACTATAACGTTGGTCAGTACAGCCAAAGATAATATCATCAACATATATTTGGCACACAAACAGTTCACCATCATAAGATTTAGTAAAGAGAGTAGGGTCGAGTGAACCGGGTGTGAAGCCATTCTTCATGAAGAATTCCTTCAAAGTGTCATACCACGCCCGAGGGGCTTGCTTGAGGCCATACAGGGCCTTGTTGAGTTTGAAGACTTTGTCAGGATTCTTTGGATCTTCAAAACCTGGGGGTTGAGCAACATATACTTCTTCCTCAAGCTTACCATTGAGGAATGCACTTTTCACATCCATTTGTTGTAAGATAATATCATGATGGTTAGCATAAGCAAGTAATATGTGAATAGCCTCAAGTCTAGCAACAGGTGCAAAATTTTCATCGAAATCAATTCCTTCAACCTGTGTGTAGCCTTGAGCTACAAGTCATGCCTTATTCCTCACCACAAGGCCATTTTCATCTTGCTTGTTGTGGTAGATCCACTTTCTGCCAATGATATTATGCTTGCGAGGATCTGGACATTTGACCAGTTCCCAGACATTGTTAAGCTCGAACTGATGTAATTCTTCTTGCATGGCCTGAATCCACTTAGGTTCCAGAAATGCTTCGTCTACCTTAGTGGGCTCTGTGATGGAGACAAAAGCATAGTGCCCACAAAAGTTAGATAAATGTGAAGCTTTTGAGCGTGTGAGAGAACCTGGCGCTCGAATGTCATCAATGATCTTTTCAACTTGCACTTCTTTTGCAATGCGAGGATGAGCTGGTTGTCGTTGAGGAATTTGATCAGCATTTTCTTCAGCATTTTCATCAGGTGCACAAGCTCGATTTTCTTCACGTTCTGGAATGAATTCTTCAGTAGATTATTCGGTAGGAATAACATCCTCAGTAGCCTTGAAGTTGATAGAATCCTCAGGTGTTGGTTCATCTATCATAGAAGGTAGGTGCTCTCTTTGCGAGCCATTAGTTTCATCGAACCGCACATCTACAGTTTCAACAACCTTGTGAAGAACGTTGTTGAAGACTCTGTAGGTGTGCGAGTCCTTTCCGTAACCAAGCATAAAACCTTCATGTGCTTTCGGTGCAAATTTAGAATTGTGATGAGGATCTCTAATCCAACATTTAGCACCGAAGACTTTGAAATAACTCACATTGGGTTTCTTGTCAGTGAGGAGTTCATAGGCAGTCTTCTTGAAGAATTTGTGAAGATATACCCGATTGATGATGTGGCATGCAGTATCAATTGCCTCAATCCAGAAACGATGAGGCTTCTTGTATTCATCAAGCATAGTGCGAGCCATTTCAGTGAGGGCTCTGTTCTTGCGCTCCACAACGCCATTCTGCTGAGGAGTATAAGGAGTGGATAACTCATGAGTAATACCAAGTTCATCAAGATAGCCATCAAGACCGGTATTCTTGAACTCAGTCCCATTGTCAGTTCTGATGTGCTTGATATTCACACCAAAGTTGGTTGAAGCCCTCGAGGAAAACCGTTTGAAGATTTCCTGCACTTCATGTTTGTAAGTAACAATGTGTACCCATGTGTAACGAGAATAGTCATGAACAATAACAAAGCCATATAGAGATGCATCATTTGAAACAGTAGAATAATGATTAGGACCAAAGAGATCCATGTGAAGCAATTCGAATGGACGTGTAGTGGTCATGATAGTCTTTGCTGGATGCTTGGCCTTTGTCATCATTCCAGCTTCACAAGCTCCGCATAAGTGATCCTTGAGGAATTTGACATTCTCAATGCCAATGACATGCTTCTTCTTCGCAAGCATGTTCAGATTCCTCATGCCAGCATGACCAAGTCGTCGATGCCATAGCCAGCCTTCTGAAGCTTTTGCCAGTAAGCACACGGCTGGTTTTGGTCCTGTAGAGAAATCAACAATATACAGATCTCCTCTCCTAAAGCATTCTAAGACTTTGGAATGGTCAGCTTCCATGATCACAACACAACGATATCTTCCAAAGACAACAACCATATCAAGATCACAAAGCATTGAGACAGACATGAGGTTTATCCTAAGGACTCGACAAGCATGACTTTGTCCATGTGTAGATCCTTTGAGATCGCAACCTTACCTAGATCCAATACCTGACTTTTGCCTTTGTCAGCGAAGATGATATGCTTCAGATGTGACGGTGATAAGGGAGCATCCATCAATAGGTTCTTGTCACCAGTCATGTGATTTGTACATCCACTATCGAGGACCCACTTGTTTGCTTTCGGCTGATCATCCGGCAGATGAATTAGTGCATCTTATGAACTCATATACTTCATCAGTGAAGAATATGAAGTCAAATTCATTAGTTCAATTTCATCCAGCAATAGCACAGATAAGCAGTGTGAGAACGTGTGAAATGAAAGTTCTTTTCATCATGATTAGCCTGCATCCTTTCAGGCATTTTTGTCAGGCCCCCAGCAAATTCATCAGACGTTAAAGCACGTCTGGAGACCTGACCCTGCAGAGGAAATTAGTTCTTTTTCTTCACCACCCACATCTGAAGGGGTGGCAAAGAGTTCATCCTCTGCGAGCACCATATGAGAAAGGTGGCATAGAGGCTAGTCCACTTCGTTTTATATAAGAGGGGTTAGGGTAAGCATATGAATAAGCAGAGAAATTCTTCGAGGACTTATGAACATAATGATTTGAAGAATAATGCGCATATTCATAGCCCTTAGCTCTACCCTGCGAAACAGAGTTGTTAGCACGACGATGATCATATGAGGACTTTGATCCATTTGAGGAATTTGATCCATGTGAAGAATTAGGTCCATATGAAGAACTGGATCTAGGGTTCCTGTTCTTCACTCGTGGTGTCATGAGGACATTCACCTGAAGACTTTCAACATAACTTTTGGGGACCCAGATTTTCTTCATAGGGGAACCGTTCCTGCAGTTAGTGCCAACATATCTAGCAAATGCATCACCATTATGATTTTTGAATAGTTTATAGTTGGAGTCAAATGACTCATCAGAAGAATGAGGAGATTCACATGTAAAGCCAGATAAGTTAGATGGATCAACTGGAGGTCCCTTTGCAGCAACCCATGAGGTTTTGGGGTGCTGCTCAGGCTTCCAATATGTTCCATCAGCGTTGAGTTTCCTCTCAAAGGCAATACCCTCTTTCCTAGGGTTTCTGTTGAGGATCTGCTTTTTGAGCACATCACAAAGAAATTGATGCCCTTTGAGGCTTTTGTACATGCCTGTCATGTACAATTCCTTCAGTTCTGCATCATTAGTAGTACTAGCAATGTCCTCAGATGAGGAATTATTGATAGCAGAGGCAGGTGAAGAATTTGTAACAGTTGAAGCATTTGAACATTCAGGTGAAGAATTAGCAGATTCATGTTCAATGCACTTTAAGCATGGAGGAACAAATTCTTCTTGAGTAGCGCTGATTTGTTGAGCAAGTAATGAATGACGATCCTTCTGAAGATCTTCATAACTCACTCTTAGCTTCTCAAGATCTTGCTTTCTTTGAAGAAATTCATAAGAAAGCTTCTCGTGATCAGATAAGAGAGTGTTATGATGACTTGGAAGGTTGTCAAACTTAGACTGAAGTCTCTGAAGATTTTCAGTTAAGTCTTTAGTGCGGTCCATTTCATCACCCAACATATCATCACTTTTGTCTAGCATGTTTTGAAGCTTTTCAATAGCCTTTTGTTGTTTCACAGCAATCTTAGCAAGTTTAGCGTAGCTAGGCTTAAGATTTTCATCAGATTCATCCTCACTAGATTCAGAGGAGGGGTATTTAGTTACCTTGGCACCCTTTGCCATGAAGCAATAGGTGGGAGCATAGTCATCATTATCTTCATCAGTGTTGTTGGTGTTGCCATTTTCTTCAGAGTTGAAGATAGACTTGCTGACAAATGCGGTAGCAAGAGCTAGACTTGCCACACCTGACTCAGACTCCTCGGATGCCTCCTCTTCCTCATGTTGCTCAGATTCAGCTTCAGAATCCATTTCCTTGTCAATGAATGCCCGAGCCTTCTTGGAGCTGCTCTTCTTGTGAGATGAAGACTTTGAGGATTTTGATGATGAAGACTTTGAAGATTTCTTCTTCTTCTTGGCATCATCAGAACTGTAATACTTGTATTTATTCTTCTTTAATTCCTTGTCCCACTGAGGACAATCTTGAATGTAGTGACCAGGCTTCTTGCATTTCTGGCATAGCCTTCTCTTGTCACTTGATGAGGAATCACTGCTTCTTGAGGATTTTCCAAAGCGACCACGTCTTGAGAACTTCTGGAACTTCTTCCCGAGCAGTGCTAGCTCCTGGCTCAATTCTTCAGGATCACCAAGGCTACTACCAGAGTCTTCACATTCAGATTCAGACACAACCTTGTCCTTCAGGGCACGTGGTTTGCCATAGCTTGAACCATAGAGATCTCTCTTTTCAGCAGGCTGGAACTCATGAGTATTTAGCCTCTTGAGGATATCAGCAGGATCTAGTGACTTGTAATCAGCACGCTCTTGAATCATCAGTGCCAGAGTGTCAAATGAAGAATCAAGTGATCTCAGCAATTTCTTCACCACCTCATGGTCGGTGATGTCAGTGGCACCGAGCGCTTGAAGCTCATTTGAGATATCAGTGAGGCAATTGAAGGTTTGCTGAACATTTTCATTGTCGAGTCTTTTGAAGCGGTTGAAGAGATTGCGAAGAACGTCAACACGAGAGTCACATTGAGTTGAGACTCCTTCGTTTACTTTGGAGAGCCTATCCCAGATAAGCTTAGCAGTTTCCAAGGCACTCACTCTACCATACTGCCCTTTACTCAGATGACCACATATGATATTCTTCGCTTGAGAATCGAGTTGCTTGAATCTCTTCACATCAGCAGCATTCAGGGATGGTGTGACTGAGGGAACACCATTTTCCACAACGTACCAGAGATTGTTGTCAATTGCTTCAAGATGCATTCGCATCTTATTCTTCCAGTAGGGCTAGTCCGTGCCTTCGAAGGTAGGACACCCAGCGGAGACCTTGATCATACATGCGGTCGACATAACTAGAACTCCAGGTGGTTAAACCAAAATCACACAGAACACAGGAGTACCTTGCTCTGATACCAATTGAAAGTGCGTTATATTGACTAGAGGGGGGTGAATAGGTGATTTTTATGAATTCTTCACTGAGGAATTTGTCGGTGAGGAAATTCCTTAACGAAGAACTACTTGCAGCGGAATAAGTAATCAAAAGTAAGCATAACAGAATACAGGCATGGTCATCATGATGAAATGAAGACAAGCACAGAGTACAGAAAGCGTAAACACAGGATAACACAAGATGAAGACAAACAGACTGAAGAAATTTAACTGAGGAAATTGAGAAAGTCTTCAGTCAAAGTCTTCAAACACAGATATGAACAATCACACAACACAGTAATGAGGAAATGAAAGAGTTGAGGAAATAGAACCAATAAGGTTGGTGAAGACAATGATTTGGTAGACCAGTTCCAACATTGTCTCAGTTGTACGTCTGGTTGGAGCGGCTGAGTATTTAAACTCGAGGACACATAGTCCCAGACACCCGGTCGCAAGGCACGCAGCTCAGGACACCGAGTCCTCACCGTGTTCTCCTTGAACTAAGGTCACACAGACCTCGTCCAAACACTCATGGTAAGTCTTCAGGCAACTTCCAAACCTTCACAGACTCGGTCACTCGACGATCCACAATTCCTCTTGGATGCTCTAGACCATGACGCCTAACAGTCTGGAAGAAGCACAGTCTTCAAAGGTAACAAGCGTCGGATCCACGCAGGATCAATCTCTTCAGTGATGCTCAACCACTTGGGGGTTTGTAGGTGTTTGAGTTTGGGTTTTTCCTCACTCGATGATTTTCTCTCAAAGTCCTCGGAGGATGTGTTGCTCTCAAATGACAAGTGTCAGTTTCTCTCGGAGCAGCCACGCAGCTAGTGGTTGTAGGGGGCGGCTATTTATAGCCTAGGGAGTAGCCCGACATGATAAGACATAAATGCCCTTGTCTGATATGACCGTTAGGTGGATAAGATATTTTGGGACAGCTGGCGCGCAGCACAGCAATGGTCGGAAATTTGATACTCAAATTCCTCAGGGCTATCATGTTCCTCACTGTGTAGGCAATCCGCACTGGCGAATTCCTAACTCCTCAGTCAGAACAAATTCCTCAGCGACCAGAAGAACTTCGTCTCTGTCACTGAAGAAAGTGACTGAACTATATGAGATTTCCAAAGGCTTCACTCGAAAGGATTTGTAGGTATAGGATTTTGAGTTGAGCATCACTTGGAAAATTTTCCTTAGTATTTACTCGACCCCCTTTAACAGTACGGTGTTTCCTATGACTCAAGAAAGAGAAAAACAAAACTATGAAAACGAAGTCTTCAAGCTTCATATTCCTCGCATGAATATCAAGTCTTCACGGATACACCAATTTCTTCACTTTCAAAGTCTTCATGAAAGTCTTCAGAAATACCAAAATCTTCAGTCGAAGATATTCATTTTTAGGGGTCGACTTTCCCTGTAAATATCAAACTCCTCATAGACTTATAGACCTGTGTACACTCATAAACACATTAGTCCCTTAACCTATGAGTCTTCAATACACCAAAATCACTAAGGGGCACTAGATGCACTTACAGATATGAAGATTCCTTTCTCTCTAACCGACTCTGCGTAACCCTAGCCCCCTCTGGTGTCTATATAAACCGGAGGGTTTAGTCCGTAGGACAAGACCAATCATAATCATAGGCTAGCTTCTAGGGTTTAGCCTCTACGATCTCGTGGTAGATCAACTCTTGTAATACTCATATCATCAAGATCAATCAAGCAGGAAGTAGGGTATTACCTCCATCGAGAGGGCCCGAACCTGGGTAAACATTGTGTCCCCCGCCTCCTGTTACCATTAGCCTTAGACGCACAGTTCGGGACCCCCTACCCTAGATCCGCCGGTTTTGACACCGACATTGGTGCTTTCATTGAGAGTTCCACTATGTCGTCACCATAAGGCTCGATGGTTCCTTCAATCATCAACAACACACTCCAGGGTGAAGTTTTTCTCCCCGGACAGATCTTCGTATTCGGCGGCTTCGCACTACAGGCCAACTCGCTTGGCCATCTGGAGCAGATCGACAGCTACACCCCTGGCCATCGGGCTAGGTTTGGATGCTTGAACTACACCACCGACATCCGTGGAGACTTGATCTTCGACGAATTCGAGCCCATGACAGCCGTGCCCTACTGCCATGATGAATATGACCTAAATCTATCATTGGACTGCATGCAAGATATAGCGCCTGTAATTGCTCTGGCCCTAGATCCAGAACAAAGCGTGCCATCCAAGGACGGGAATCTCAACCTCGCCACGGAGGCCGTAGACTCAGTGGCGCTAGAGCCGAACGCAGATCTGGCTTCCAGCAAGGCATGTGTCATCGGAACCTCGAACCCATCTCCGGCCATAGGCTCTGAATCGCGTGAATCCGCACCCATCGATCGGGCGCGGATCTTAGAATTCAGCTCCGCAGACATCTTCCAACACTCACCCTTAGGTGATGTGTTAAACTCATTAAAGTCCCTCCCTGTCAGGAGATTCTTGGCCGAACTATGTCCGGCTTGAGTGGGAAGTGGACGACGAAGAGCTTCGTTGCCCACCAACCGCCCACTTGATAGCCACTGTCGATGATTTCACCGACATGCTTGATTTCGACTTCGAAGACATCGACGGTATGGACGACGATGCCGGAGAAGAACAGGAACCACCGCCCATAGGGCGCTGGGCAACCACCTCCTCATACGATATATACATGGTGGATACACCCAAGGAAGACAATGGCGATGACAAAAAGGATCCAGTTGAGGATAAACTTCCTGAGAAACAGCCTAAGCGCCGACGTTAGCGGCGCCGCTCTAAATCACGCCATGGTAAAAATAGCGATACCAGCACAAGAGAGAATAGCACTCCGGACGATGTCGAAGACAACGAAGACCCCACCAAGCCAAGTTTCGAATAGGCTGAACGGGAAGACGGGCGAGCCAGCCCTGATGAACAGGCCGTGAATGACGACTCGAAGGACTGCAATTACATGCCTCTCTCCGAGGATGAGGCGAGCCTCGGCGATGAAGAATTTGTCGTCCAGAGGATCCCGTCGAGCAGGAGCGTTTTAAGCGTCGGCTTATATGTCGGTGTTCTGGGAATGGGGGTCCCCAGACTTGCCTGCCTGCGGCCTGCGGCTTGGCTCGAGGGAGGCCCAGTGCAGCCCATCTTCATCAACACAAGCTCAAGACCCTCGCGAGGGGCCAAGCCTCGCGGGGCGGACGACAAGGAGCTTCTTCAGGCACGGCCTCGTCAGGCTGGCTCACGAGGAGGCGGAGAGTTCAAGGCAGGGTACCTCGCGAGGTGCCCATGACGCAAGCCATGACGACCAAGGGCGCCAGTCGGGCGCCAGCGCGTGAAGTGTCCTCCTTTCCTCTTTGGTGCAAAGGGAGCAAGCGCAGGCGAGAGCATCAAGCAAAGGCATCCATTTCGGTGCAACAAGACCAAGACCAGCGCAATGGCAGGGGAGAAGTCATTGTGGAGCCCAAGCAGGCGTCACCACCAGAGCCTTTGACAGGCGAGGACCAACTTTAGTCAGGATAAGTGTACCCACTATTCCCCTTCAAAATGGCCAATTGTTGGCGCCCTTCCCGCTCAATATTTGGGAAGAGGCCCAGGGCCTTTGCCTATAAATAGGCTAGCCACCCCTAGGGTAGGGCATCCTGAATCTGGACCTGACCTAGCTATCGAGGATCCAAGAGCCAGAACCAAGTAGCACCAGCCAAGAAGCGACCCTCGCGAGGCTGTTCTTCCTTGTATTGTTCATCATCAGCCCAAGAGGCAATCCACCACACCACACACTGGAGTAGGGTATTACACCACAATGGTGGCCTGAACCAGTATAAATCTTGTGTCTCTTGTGTTGTTCTGTTTGGTAGTTTAGATCCTAGCGATTCAGCGAGGAACGGGCAGGCAGAGGGTTGAATCTCCGTGCGCACCCCAGAGTTCGAACCTCAAGGGTCTCCCGGAACCCTAAATCCGACATTTGGCACGCCAGGTAGGGGTGCGCCGGAATTTGCCTTCCGTTGTCTCGTTCTTCTCCGACCGTCGCATCCATGTCTGACGCTCGTCGGGCTCGCGCCAAGCACCAAGCCGCCCTCGCTTCCCGCGTCGCCCAGACGGCCCCCGTCGGGGGGCGCCCTCGTCGTTCCCTGTCACCTACCGTCAACGCCGCCACCGGCCCGGCGGGGAACGAACAACAAGCATCGTCCCAGCATCCATCCATGAGGCGAGACGGCCGCACTGCCACACCCTCGCTCACCCCCGCTGGTTCTTCGTCACGCGCGCCCCGCGTGGCCATGGAGGCCCGAGCTGCGCTCATCGCGGCAAACGAGCTCCTGCGCTACCGCCCCATCGACGACGTCTACGAAGAGTGGCTCGACCGAGTCGCCGAGCTCGTCCGCGCCGCCGGGGGCTCCACCGCACCGTCCTTCTCGCTGCACCGCGCCCTGCCCTGCGCGGGCAATGAAGCTCCTGGGGCGCCTCAGCCGCCTCCGCCACAAGAAGGCGCCCTGGCCCCAAGGCGCACGGCCCCTGGGCGGAACCCGCTCCGTCAGGCACCAGCGCGGCAAGAGCAGAGCTGCCAAGAAGTCCCTCGCCCTCGAGAAGCTGCCCGAGCGCTCCCTGCTCCAGCATGTCAAGACCCTGCACTGCCCCCAGCCGCGGCACATGGGGACCCGCAGGACGAGGCTCTTCGTCGCACAAGGACTCCTGTGGCCACGGCAGGCTGCCGTGCCTTCACCTCCGAGCTACACAGTGTCGCGTGGCCCGGCAAGTTCAAGCCGGACCTGCCTCCTCGCTACGACGGCACGGCTGACCCTGCAGAGTTCCTCCAGCTTTATGAGTTGGGCATCGAGGCTGCCAACGGGGGCGAGAAGGTCATGGCAAACTGGTTTCCCATGGTGCTCAAGGACGGAGCCCGCACCTGGCTCCTGAATCTAGCCCCAGGCATGATCTCCTCCTGGGACGAGATGCGCACCCGCTTCATCGCCAACTTCCAGGGTACCCGCGACCGGCCACCCGCCGTGAGAGACATGCACCGTATCAAGCAGCAACCAGGGGAAACCCTGCAGAAGTACATCCAGCGCTTCAACAAAGCGCGCCTCAAGATCCCCTAGGTGACGGAGGAGGCCATCATCTCAGCCTTCTCCGACGGTGTGCGCGACATCAAGATGAAGGAGGAGCTGGCGATGCATGAAGACCTATGCACCTCCTTGGAGTTGTTCAACTTGGCGACCAAGTGCGCCAGGGCTGAGGAGGGACGCCTCTCCCTCCTCGAGCTGCCTGCCACGGACCCAGAAGAGAAGAAGCCCAAGGCCAAGGACATGAAGCGCAAGGGGGCTGCCGTACTCGCGGCCGAGCCGGACACCAAGCGGGGCAGAGATCAGCCCGAATCCTCCAAAGGCAGTCGGTACTGCGTGTACCACGACCTCCACACCCACAACACCAATGAATGCCAAGAGCTCCGGGCCGTGCGTGAAGGAAGGGTCGGCAGACGTCCCGACCGCAGCGACCGGGGCTACGGCCGAGGAGGAGGAAGGAACGCAGGACGTTGGGAAGACCGCGACCCGCGCAAAGGGTGGCGCGACCAACCTCGCAAGGATCACTGGCAGGACCTGCCTCGCGAGGGAGGCTGGAGGGATCAGCCTCGCGAGGATCGCCCGCAAGGGAACGCAGGCCTCCCTCCGCTGCCGCCACAGCCAAGGAGAAATGAAGACCGTCATCAGGACGAGGGGGCTGGGGGCTTCCAGGAACCAAGTGCAATCGCCTGCATCCTGGGTGGAGCTCAAGACCCAGCCTCTCAGCGCATCTTCAAGCAGTTCGCCCGCGAAGTGAATGCAGTCCTCCCCAAGCTTGAGGCCACGTGCCCTCTCAGGTGGTCGGCATGCGCCATCACGTTCAGCTCAGCGGATCAGCTCAAGTGCGCGGCCACAGCCGAAGTCCTCCCGATGCTTTGTTCCCCAATCATTAGCAATGTGCTGGTCACCGGGACCCTCATCGATGGCGGGGCAGGGCTCAACGTCCTGTCTGTGGAAACGTTCAACAATCTCCAAGTGCCCTACAGCCAGCTTCAGCCAACCAAGCCTTTCTTCGGAGTCACCGACGGCTCCATGGTCCCGATTGGGCAGGTTCGCCTTCCTGTCACCTTCGGGGCACGCGACAACTACCGCACCGAGCTCATCGACTTCGACGTCGCCCACATTCGCCTGCCGTACAACGCCATCCTCGGGTACCCGGCGCTGACCAAGTTCATGGCCGTAACCCACCACGGCTACAACGTCCTCAAGATGCCAGGAAGTGGCGGGGTCATCAGGGTGCCCTGCGAAGGGAGAGACGCAGTGTGCTCCCTGGAGCGAGCCTTTCAGGCCGCATCACTGGAAGATCCGGACCACGGAAGCAGGAGGCTTCCCGAGGCCGCCCCTAAGAAGAAGAAGACATCGACCGGCCCGGCCCCTCAGGAGGCAGGCCCCTCAGGGCCCTTGCCTGCTCAGGGGGAGCCTCCTTCCATCGCATAGGGAAGCACGCCCGGCGCCCTCCTCGAGCAGGGCTCGGGGGCTCTCCCCTGGAGGGCCGCCGACCTCGCCGAGGTCACGAGGGAGGCGCTTGGGCACCACGTGGAGGCGTGTTTTGAAGCACGTTTCCCTCAAGAAGGAGCAAGGCAAGGAGGGCCCAACCCTCAGGAGTTCGTCAGCAAGGCCATTCAGGAGCTACAGGAGTTATGGGTCATGAGAGGCAGCCGCCGCCTACCCGCTGTGGCCCCCCATCCTGGCAAGGATGATGGGCTGCGCGTCTGCATCGACATACTGGGGCTCAACAGAGCCGCGTCTCAGGAGTGCCTTTGGCCCTCGCGAGTGGGACGCTGCGAGGGTCCGCCACACAGCTACGTGTGCATGCTTTATCGCTTGCCGAACACGGCTGCTACGCACCAGCGCCTCATGAGGGCCATCCTGGAGGCTCAAGAGGTCAGGCGTGCCGCAGCCCTGGCGGGGATGGAGATGGCCCGCGAGGAGCCGCCAGCGCCTCCGGAGCCTCCTGAGGCCCCTGGGCCTGGGGGCTCGTGAGGATCGGCTCCCGCAGCCCACCGAGTCTGCTACACCAACACCCCTTCATCCCCAACATTATCAGGTGACATCTTTCGAGTTTCATTTCCGGCTGGGAGCGCCCTCAGGGCCGCATTATTCCCAGGCCGCGTGGGTCCGTCCCTGCGGCGTGTATCCCTTTTGTTTCATGTTCTTAGCTTACCTTATTGGGGGCGCCCCTCGGGCTGCATCATCCCCAAGTCGCTCGGGCCTGACCCAGCGGCGTGTACCCTTCTCGCGTTTACCTTAGGGCTATGCTTTCGACCCATCATGCTAGTTATTTGGTGCCTTTTCCTCCTGGGTGTCAGAATCTTGGGCGTTAAAGGGGGGGTGCCTGAGCATCGCGACTCAGGGCTCCTACCGGCTCTCTGGCCCTCACCCTCTGGTCTTGTCCACGGTGTCGCGACCTGGCATGCCAGCGACGGCTGAGACCAGCCCGAGAGCCGGGACCCGAGGACGTAGAGTTTCGACATCTAACCCAGCTTGCGCGTTAAAGGGGGGT